>NC_060181.1:15006600-15306600 GCF_021184085.1 Oncorhynchus gorbuscha | reverse complement strand
TCAAGTTACCTGCATCATCTAAAATAGTCCCATCTTAGAGCCTATGTGTTCCTTTCCTGTGTTATACCTTCAGTGTTTTATAGAGTATTTGTGATGTTCTGCTCATTCATCTTACCTGCGTCATTCCTTTTTCTGCCTATGTGTTTTTGTCTTGTCTTCCGCCCTCTGTTTCAATGGGAGTACCCTCTGTTTCAACGTGAGTACCCTCTGTTTCAACGAGAGTACCCTCTGTTTCAACGTGAGTACCCTCTGTTTCAACGTGAGTACCCTCTGTTTCAACGTGAGTACCCTCTGTTTCAACGAGAGTACCCTCTGTTTCAACGAGAGTACCCTCTGTTTCAACGTGAGTACCCTCTGTTTCAAAGTGAGTACCCTCTGTTTCAAAGTGAGTACCCTCTGTTTCAAAGTGAGTACCCTCTGTTTCAACGTGAGTACCCTCTGTTTCAACGAGAGTACCCTCTGTTTCAACGAGAGTACCCTCTGTTTCAACGAGAGTACCCTCTGTTTCAACGAGAGTACCCTCTGTTTCAATGCGAGTACCCGCTGTTTCAACGCGAGTACCCTCTGTTTCAACGCGAGTGCCCTCTGTTTCAACGCGAGTGCCCCCTGTTTCAACGTGAGTGCCCTCTGGTAACTCATACTGGTGTTCGGTTCATTTCTGTTACCCGCGTCATACATGTTTACTTCAACACATGTCCACCAATGTCCGTCAACGTTATCTAACCTATCATTCAACCTGCCTGTCAATGTTGGTGTTTTTCCATACATCCTTAAAACAGATTGTGTCTGCACAAACATGTTTACACAACCATTGTTTGGTGTCTCCACAATGAAATTCTGTTTTTGCTGAAAAACTCAAGCAACACCACACTAATGTACTTTTGATGAGGCTACGTTCCCTCTCATCAATGTGAATTGCTACCAGAGATGTTTAGGGAATAGAACACAACTAAAGGTACGCATTTTTACACACACAGACACAATTTCACACACGCTTTCACAGACAAACACACACATACAAATGCACACATACCTACACAGATAAACACAAACACTCACTGTTGCCCCTAGTGACCGGTTTCCAACGTCATCTCGTGATGTCCTCAGACATGGAAGGACGTCGAATAATGACTTGTATCACGTGTGACCTGGCTGCACAGGGCCGCGCTGTAGCCTTTATCTTTTAGTGTTGGTTGTGATTATTGGAGCGTGTTGTCTATGCTTTGGCACGGCGCTCAACAATAGCCTCAGCACATATTTAGTTAAGGGCGCACTGAAGCATTGACTTAAGGCGAGAGAGAGAGAGAGAGAGAGAGAGAGAGAGAGAGAGAGAGAGAGAGAGAGAGAGAGAGAGAGAGAGAGAGAGAGAGAGAGAGAGAGAGGGAGAAAGAGGAGAGAGATATGTTAACATATGTTCCCCATGCCAATAAAGCCCTTAAATTGAATTGAATTGAGAGAGAGAGATATAGAGAGAGACAGGGAGAGACAGAGAGAGAGAGACAAACAGAGATAGAGAGAGAGATAGAGAGATACAATAAGAGATATTCTGGTAATGAGAGAGTGAAAGAGTGAGAAAGAGATGCTGGTAATGAGAGAGAGAGAGAGATGCTGGTAATGAGAGAGAGAGAGAGTGTGTGAGAGAGAGAGACATACAGAGAGAGATGTTAGTAATAAGAGAGAGAGATGCTAGTAATAAGAGAGAGAGAGAGAGTGAGAGAGAGATGCTAGTAATAAGAGAGAGAGAGAGAGGGAGTGAGAGAGAGAGATGCTAGTAATGAGAGAGAGGGAGAGAGGAAAGAGAGGAAAGCTTTGACTATGTACAGACTCAGTGAGCATAGCCTTGCTATTGAGAAAGGCCGCCGTAGGCAGACATGGCTCTCAAGAGAAGACAGGCTATGTGCTCACTGCCCACAAAATGAGGTGGAAACTGAGCTGCACTTCCTAACCTCCTGCCCAATGTATGACCATATTAGAGAGACATATTTCACCCAGATCACACAGATCCACAAAGTATTCGAAAACAAATCCAATTTTGAAAAACTCCCATATCTACTGGGTGAAATTCCACAGTGTGCCATCACAGCAGCAAGATTTGTGACCTGTTGCCACGAGAAAAGGGCAACCAGTGAAGAACAAACACCATTGTAAATACAACCCATACTTATGCTTATTTATTTTATCTTGTGTCCTTTAACTATTTGTACATTGTGTATATATAATATGACATTTGTAATGTCTTTACTGTTTTGAAACTGTTGTATGTGTAATGTTTACTGTTAATTTTTGTTGTTTTTCACTTTATATATTCACTTTGTATGTTGTCTACCTCACTTGCTTTGGCAATGTTAACACATGTTTCCCATGCCAATAAAGCCCTTGAATTGAATTGAATTGAGATGCTAGTAATAAGAGGGAGGGAGAGAGGGAGAGAGAGAGAGAGACAGAGATGCTAGTAATAAGAGAGAGAGAGAGTGTGTGAGAGAGAGAGAGAGATGCTAGTAATAAGAGAGAGAGAGAGGGAGAGAGAGAGATGCTAGTAATAAGAGAGAGAGAGAGAGGGAGAGAGAGAGATGCTAGTAATAAGAGAGAGAGAGAGGGAGTGAGAGAGAGAGAGATGCTAGTAATGAGAGAGGGGAAGAGAGGGAGAGAGAGAGAGAGATGCTAGTAATAGAGAGAGAGAGAGAGAGAGAGAGAGAGAGAGAGAGAGAGAGAGAGAGAGAGAGAGAGAGAGAGAGGAGAGAGAGAGATGCTAGTAATACGAGAGAGTGATGCTGGTAATAAGAGAGAGCGAGAGAGAGTGAGAGAGAGATGCTAGTAATAAGAGAGAGAGAGAGAGAGAGAGAGAGAGAGAGAGAGAGAGAGAGAGAGAGAGAGAGAGAGAGAGATGCTAGTAATAAGAGAGTGAGAGAGAGAGAGAGAGAGATACCTCCAGGGGAGAGGTAGAGACAGAGCTGCATTTCCTATTACACTGTGACAAATAGTCAGACCTAAGAGAATATTCCTTTCCCAAAATAACAATTCAATACAAAGAATTTGAAACTATAACAGATGAAGAAAAAATCTAATATTTATTGAGTGAAAAGCCAAAATGTGCAGTTTTGGCAGCCAAATATGTGTCCTCCTGCCACAACCTGAGGTACAGCCAGTGAAAAGTGAAAAGTAATGTCGATAATATTTCCCATCTTGTTTTGTTTTGTCTTTTATACCACGTCATGGTCTTCACAGTCATGTTGACACTGGTCCACTACCATTGCTTTAATGTATTATTGTTCTCATGAATGTTGTTGTTGAAGTTGTTGTTAATGATAATCCCATGTCCACTACGACTATTATTATTGCTGTTGGTCCCACCATTTATTTATATGTAAATATATATTTTTTAAATTATATTTTTCGATATGTATACTTTGACAATGTAAGTAATAATGAACTTGTCATGACAATAAAGTCAATTGAATTGAATTTAGATACTGTCAATAAGAGAGGGAGAGAGAGAGAGAGAGAGAGAGAGAGAGAGAGAGAGAGAGAGAGAGAGAGAGAGAGAGAGAGAGAGAGAGAGAGAGAGAGAGAGAGAGAGAGAGAGAGAGATGCTAGTAATAAGAGAGAGATACTGGTAATAAGAGAGAGAGAGAGAGAGATACTGGTAATAAGAGAGATAGAGAGAGATACTGGTAATAAGAGAGAGAGAGAGAGAGATACTGGTAATAAGAGAGATAGAGAGAGATACTGCTAATAAGAGAGAGAGAGAGAGAGAGAGAGAGAGAGAGAGAGAGAGAGAGAGAGAGAGAGAGAGAGAGAGATACTGGTAATAAGAGAGAGAGAGATACTTGTAATAAAAGAGAGAGAGAGAAAGAGAGAGGGAGATACTGGTAAAAATAGAGAGAGAGATACTGGTAATAAAAGAGAGAGAGACACTGGTAAAAATAGAGAGAGAGATACTGGTAATAATAGAGAGAGAGAGAGAGAGAGAGAGAGAGAGAGAGAGAGAGAGAGAGAGAGAGAGAGAGAGAGAGAGAGAGAGAGAGAGACTGAGAGAGACATACTGGTAATAATAGAGAGAGAGAGATACTGGTAATAATAGAGAGAGAGAGAGAGAGAGAGATACTTGTAATAATAGAGAGAGAGAGATACTGGTAATAATAGAGAGAGAGAGAAACTGGTAAAAATAGAGAGAGAGATACTGGTAATAATATAGAGAGAGATACTGGTAATAATATAGAGAGAGATAGATACTGGTAATAATATATATAGAGAGAGATACTGGTAATAATATAGAGAGAGATACTGGTAATAATATATAGAGAGAGATACTGGTAATAAGAGAGAGAGAGATACTGGTAATAATATAGAGAGATACTGGTAATAAGAGAGAGAGAGAGATACTGGTAATAATATAGAGAGAGATACTGGTAATAATATAGAGAGAGATACTGGTAATAATAGAGAGAGAGAGATACTGGTAATAAGAGAGAGATCGATACTGGTAATAATAGAGAGAGAGAGAGATACTGGTAATAATAGAGAGAGAGATACTGGTAATAATATAGAGAGAGATAGATACTGGTAATAATATATAGAGAGAGATACTGGTAATAATATAGAGATAGATACTGCTAATAATATAGAGAGAGATACTGGTAATAATATAGAGAGAGAGATACTGGTAATAATAGAGAGAGAGAGAGATAGATACTGGTAATAATATAGAGAGAGAGATACTGGTAATAATATAGAGAGAGATACTGGTAATAATATATATAGAGAGAGATATATACTTGTAATAATAGAGAGAGAGATACTGGTAATAATATAGAGAGAGATACTGGTAATAATGGAGAGAGAGATACTGGTAATAATATAGAGAGAGATAGATACTGGTAATAATAGAGAGAGAGATACTGGTAATAATATAGAGAGAGATACTGGTAATAATATATAGAGAGATACTGGTAATAATATAGAGAGAGATACTGGTAATAATAGAGAGAGAGAGAGATACTGGTAATAATATATAGAGAGAGAGATACTGGTAATAATATAGAGAGAGATACTGGTAATAAGAGAGAGAGAGAAACTGGTAATAATATAGAGAGAGGTACTGGTAATAATATAGAGAGAGATACTGGTAATAATATAGAGAGAGATACTGGTAATAATAGAGAGAGAGAGATACTGGTAATAAGAGAGAGATCGATACTGGTAATAATAGAGAGAGAGAGAGATACTGGTAATAATAGAGAGAGAGATACTGGTAATAATATAGAGAGAGATAGATACTGGTAATAATATATAGAGAGAGATACTGGTAATAATATAGAGATAGATACTGGTAATAATATAGAGAGAGATACTGGTAATAATATATAGAGAGAGATACTGGTAATAATAGAGAGAGAGAGAGATAGATACTGGTAATAATATAGAGAGAGAGATACTGGTAATAATATAGAGAGAGATACTGGTAATAATATATATATGGAGAGATATATACTTGTAATAATAGAGAGAGAGATACTGGTAATAATATAGAGAGAGATACTGGTAATAATGGAGAGAGAGATACTGGTAATAATATAGAGAGAGATAGATACTGGTAATAATAGAGAGAGAGATACTGGTAATAATATAGAGAGAGAGAGATACTGGTAATAATAATATAGAGAGAGATACTGGTAATAATATAGAGAGAGATACTGGTAATAATATAGAGAGAGATACTGGTAATAATATATAGAGAGAGAGATACTGGTAATAATATATAGAGAGAGAGATACTGGTAATAATAGAGAGAGAGATATATACTGGTAATAATATATAGAGAGAGATACTGGTAATTATATAGAGAGAGAGAGATACTGGTAATAATAGAGAGAGAGATAGATACTGGTAATAATATATAGAGAGAGATACTGGTAATAATAGAGAGAGATAAACTGGTAATAATATAGAGAGAGATAGATACTGGTAATAATATAGAGATAGATACTGGTAATAATATAGAGAGAGATACTGGTAATAATATAGAGAGAGATAGATACTGGTAATAATATAGAGAGAGATAGATACTGGTAATAATATAGAGAGAGATACTGGTAATAATATAGAGAGAGATACTGGTAATAATATATATAGAGAGATAGATACTGGTAATAATATATAGAGAGATACTGGTAATAATATAGAGAGAGATAGATACTGGTAATAATATAGAGATAGATACTGGTAATAATATAGAGAGAGATACTGGTAATAATATAGAGAGAGATAGATACTGGTAATAATATAGAGAGAGATAGATACTGGTAATAATATAGAGAGAGATACTGGTAATATTATAGAGAGAGATATACTGGTAATAATAGAGAGAGATAAATAAATACAACCCATATTTATGCTTATTTATTTTATCTTGTGTCCTTTAACTATTTGTACATTGTATATATATATACATATAATATGACATTTGTAATGTCTTTACTGGTTTGAAACTTCTGTATGTGTAATGGTTACTGTTAATTTTTGTTGTTTTTCACTTTATATATTCACTTTGTATGTTGTCTTCCTCACTTGCTTTGGCAATGTTAACACATGTTTCCCATGCCAATAAAGCCCTTGAATTTAATTTAATTTAATTGAGATACTGGTAATAATAGAGAGAGAGAGAGAGAGAGAGAGAGAGAGAGAGAGAGAGAGAGAGATACTGGTAATAATAGAGAGAGAGATACTGGTAATAAGTCATGAGAGAGAGAGAGAGACACCCTCAGCACACAGGGGGACAAACACCTGCCTGCAGGTGACAGCATTCCCTCCCACATATGCCCCACTAGGCACAACTATGACAACTATGACAACAAAAACGGGTCACAACTCCTGCAGCTCTGTCGCACGCTGGGTATGTACATAGTCAATGGTAGGCTTCGAGGGGACTCCAATGATAGGTACACCTATAGCTCATCTCTTGGCAGTAGTACTGTAGACTACTTTATCACTGACCTCAACCCAGAGTCTCTCAGAGCTTTCGCAGTCAGCCCACTGACACCCCTATCAGACCACAGCACAATCACAGTCTACTTAAACAGAGCAATACTCAAATCAAAGACAAAGGAACTGAGTAACATTAAGAAATGCTATAGGTGGAAGGAATACAGTTTGGAAACCTACCAAAAAACAATTAGGCAACAACAAATTAAATCCCTTTTAGACAATTTCCTGGGTAAAACGTTCCACTGTAATAGTGAAGGTGTAAACTTGGCAGTAGAAAATCTTAACAGTATATTTGACCTCTCAGCTTCCCTATCAAATCTAAAAATCTTAAATAGAAAACCAAAGAAAATTAACAACAATGACAAATGGTTTGATGAAGAATGCAAAAATCTAAGAAAGAAATTGAGAAACCTGTCCAACCAAAAACATAGAAACCCAGAAAACCTGAGTCTACGCCTTCACTATGCTGAATCACTAAAACAAATTTTATCTTTATTTAACCAGGCAAGTCAGTTAAGAACACATTCTTATTTTCAATGACGGCCTGGGAACAGTGGGTTAACTGCCTGTTCAGGGGCAGAAAGACAGATTTGTACCTTGTCAGCTCGGGGGTTTGAACTCACAACCTTGCGGTTACTAGTCCAAAGCTCTAAACACTAGGCTACGCTGCCGCCCCGAAATACACTACGGTAAAAGAAGGAACAGCACGTGAGAAATAAGCTCAATGTAATTGAAGAATCCATAGACTCTAACAACTTCTGGGAAAATTGGAAAACACTAAACAAACAATAACACAAATAATTATCTATCCATAATGGAGATGTATGGGTAAAACTATTCTCCAATCGTTTTGGCTCTATAACAAAGGATAAAGAGCAAAAACATATACAGGATCAAATACAAATCATAGAATCAACTCTCAACCTGTCTGGGGTAGGCGGGACGTTTGCGTCCCACATGGCCAATAGCCAGGGAAAATGCAGGGCGCCAAATTCAAATACAATTCTAATAAAAATCTAACTTTCATTAAATCACACATGCAAGATAGCAAATTAAAGCTACACTCGTTGTGAATCCAGCCAACATGTCAGATTTCAAAAAGGCTTTTCGGCGAAAGCATAAGATGCTATTATCTGATTATAGCCCAACAGTAAACAAAGAGAGTCGCATATTTCAACTCTGCAGGTGCGACAAAAAACGCAGAAATAAAATATAAATCATGCCCTTATCTTTGACCAGCTTCGTCTGTTGGCACTCCTATATGTCCCATAAACATCACAAATTGTCATTTTATTCAATTAATTCCGTCTATATAGATCCAAAATGTCCATATATTTGGCGCGTTTGATCCAGAAAAACAGCGCTTCCAACTTACGCAACGTCACTACAAAATATCGCAAAAGTTACCTGTAAACTTTGCCAAAACATTTCAAACTACTTGTCTAGTAGCAACCTTGGGAAAATCCTCTGCATTATCATTAACAGCAGACTCGTACATTTCCTCAATGAAAACCATGTGCGGAGAAAATGTCAAATTGGCCAAATTACCGTACAACAAACCATGTATTCACCCTGCACACTGTAATTGACAACTAAAAAACAAAGTCTTCACGTTGCTTTGTTGATTTCAAAAAAGCCTTCGACTCAATATGGCATGGGGGCCTGCTATAGAAATTGATGGAAAGGGGTGTTGGGGGTAAAACATAAGACATTATAAAATCCATGTACACAAACAACAAGTGTGCGGTTAAAATTGTCAAAAAACACACATTTCTTCCCACAGGGCCGTGGGGTGAAACAGGGATGCAGCTTAAGCACCACCCTCTTCAACATATATTTCAACGAATTGTCGTGGGCACTAGAATAGTCTGCAGCACCCGGCCTCACCCTACTAGAATCTGAAGTCAAATGTCTACTGTTTGCTGATGATCTGGTGCTTCTGTCACCAACCAAGGAGGGCCTACAGCAGCACCTAGATATTCTGTACAGATTCTGCCAGACCTTGGCCCTGACAGTAAATCTCAGTAAGACCAATGTAATGGTGTTCCAAAAAAGGTCCCATCGCCATGACCAGAAAACCAATAACTTCCACAAAGTTGTGAACGATCTGAGAGACAAGTCAATAAGGGCATTCTATGCCATCAAAAGGAACATCACATTTAACACACCGATTAGGATATGGCTAAAAATAATTGAATCAGACATAGAGCCCATTGCGCTTAATGGTTGTGAGGTCTGAGGTCCACTCATCAACCAAGTCCTCACAAACTGGGACAAACACCAAATTGAGACTCTGCGTGCAGAATTCTGCAAAAGTATCCTCCGTGTACAACGTAGAACACCAAATAATGCATGCAGAGCATAATTAGGCCGATACCCACCAATTATCAAAATCCAGAAAAGAGACATTAAATTCTACAACCACCTAAAAGGAAGCGATTCCCAAACCTTCCATAACAAAGCCACCACATATAGAGAGATGGACCTGGAGACGAGTCCCCTAAGCAAGCTGGTCCTGGGGCTCCGTTCACAAACACAAACACACCCCACAGAACCCCAGGACAGCAACACAATTGGACCCAACCAAATCATGAGAAAACTAAAAGATAATTACTTGACACATTGGAAAGAATTAACAAAAAACAGAGATAACTAGAATGCTATTTGGTCCTAAACACGAAATCCCACAGTGTGCCATCACAGCAGCAAGATGTGTGACCTGTTGCCACAAGAAAAGGGCAACCAGTAAAGAACAAACACCATTGTAAATACAACCCTTATTTATGCTTATTTATTTCCCCTTGTGTACTTTAACCATTTGTACACTGTTACAACACTGTATAAAGACATAATGTTACATTTGTAATGTCTATATTGTTTTGAAACTTCTGTACGTGTAAAGTTTACTGTTAATTTGTATTGTTTTTTTTCACTTTTGTATATTATCTACTTCACTTGCTTTGGCAATGTTAACACATTTTTCCATGCCAATGAAGCCAATTGAATTGAGGGAGAGGGAGAGAGATGAGAGATGATCACACACGAAGAGAGAGCGAGAGAGAGAGCGAGAGAGAGAACGAGAGAGCGAGAGAGAGAAAGAGAGAGAGAGAGAGAGAGAGAGAGAGAGAGAGAGAGAGAGAGAGAGAGAGAGAGAGAGAGAGAGAGAGAGAAAGAGAGGTCATGATCAGATGAGCTCCTGCATTTTTCAGCATAAACTTGGATTTTTTGTCAGAAACATACATTATACAGGATGCTACCCTCTACAACATAACCTTCACTCCAAATCAAAACTCAAAACCCACAACCGGATTTTGAACAGAATTACGGAATAACCTGGAAGGCTTACAACTACCAAAGATTATTGTTCCAACGCTATACAGCAAATGTTCTGGAAAACAACAGAACCTGAAAACACCATCCAACCTGGAACTGAATGAGTAATGTTTAGTCTGAAGCTATATTTTATTTCCAAATGCCAAGAAGAAATATACATGACATTTCTTTATAAGCACTAAATGCTAAATGAAGACTGCCAAGCTTGATACAACTTCAATTAGCACTGACGTGTCAAGTGAGAGGTGTCAAAGCCCTTTAGCCCAACAATGGCAGGAGAGTTGAACATTCTACTCCAACCAAATGGAGAGGCCTTAGAAGCTGCCTCCCGCTCTTCAGAGGTAATTAAAATACAGTACCCTGTGCATGTAAAGAATGATAAGGCAAGAAAAGATCACAAAATGAAGCTCCTTATGGAAAATCAAGAGACACTTTTTGCTGACTATTAATAAAAAATGGGAACATGAGCCACCTCATGTTCCACACAAACCATCCCCTGGCATGCACAGTACTATATTAGCACACTTCTCCTCTGTTAAGAGAGGTGGTGTTAACGAGGGGTGGAAACTCAGGAAACTAGACAATGGGCACTCCTAGTCAGCTAATATAAATCTTTATAAGTCTGGAACAGTAATGGTAAAGGGCAACCCCAAACAGTTTCAGCTGAACTTTTGCCTTATCAAATCATTAGCACAGCAGGAGAAGCTCTCCCTTGAGAGAGAAACCCCCACTCTGAGCTGGTCAGACCAGACTTCTTCATTAAATAACCCCACAGATGAGCAACCCCAAGCGGAAAGGCAACCTCCCAGCACAGAGTACTACCCCCTCAATGAAAAAAAGGATACATTCACCGAGCTGGAGGTAAGGCAGGTGGAACTGGAACAGTAGGTGATTACACTCCAGTCAGCACAGACCCAGACAACAGTCCAGCACAACCACACCCCCTCAACCAGACCAGGAGAGCTGGAGGTGGAAAGGGACATATCTGCACTCTGTACTGTGGTGAGACAACCTCAACAATATAAAAAGCAAGAGCAGGAGAAGAACAGAGCACTAGAGGAGAGGATCAGACTGCTGGAGGAGAGGTTGAGGGGGATGCCGTGTGACAGGGAACAATCTACTAGAGAAGTGGCCACCCCCCGCAGAGAAGCCAGCAGAAAAGCCCACCTCAGCTCCCTACAAAAGTCTTGACACCACAGCAGAACAGTTCACCCCAGACCCTGACCATAGCCTCGACATCACAGCAGAACAGACAAATGAAGAACCCCAAGCGCAAGGGATCTCACCCCCTCTGAGCACCCCCCCTGTCAGCCACCCTGATAGCCCTCCTGACAACCCCCCCACACCGAATGAGGACATACACAAGACACAGATTGTACTCCTTATGGACTCAAATGGGAAATATATACAAGAAAAAAAAAGTTTTTCCCAAACACAGTGTGTCAAAACCTTCTGTCTGAGGACCAACTAGCTTCACCGAGCCACATAATAATACACACAGGCACAAACAACCTGAGAACACAGCAGGAAAGGGTGGCAGCAGCGCTGAAGGGAGTGACTGAAATAGCTTCTTCTACTTTCCCCAATGTACAAGTGGTTATCTCCACCTTGCTACCACGAAAGACTTCCACCCTGCTACAATACAGCGGGTAAACGCAAGTATTTCCGATGACTATGCCTCAAAACCAAATGTTTTCCTGGCCAGGTCCACCTATACAAGGCAGCAGTGCCCACCTTTGTCCGGACTGTAAAGGACATCGCTCTTAAACACAGCCCCAGCACTTTACAGTGAGACACTCTCCCAGACCTGCGGGATCCCCCCTGGACCTACACATAGATGACCCACTCTGAGAGGACCTACATCCAGACGACAACACCACCAGCCACATAAACACCAGCACCCCAACCAATCAACACCCCCCAAGTCAACTATGGCCACACAATCAACACCCCCCAAGTCAACCATGCCCACAGACCTATGCCCCTCCTGCACACCCCATGCACCTCACCCCTGCAAAGAGGGCCTCAACATGGAAGTCACACATACACCCAGGCCGTGAGTGGGCAAACAAGCCCAACCCCCACTCTTAACTAGCCCAAGCCAATGGCTTGTACCAGATGCTCAGCAGGCTCTGCTCACACTTACTGGTCTGAGGCCAAACCACACGACCAACAACATTTTTTGGAACACATAGCCTTCACTATCTCATCCTGGAATATCCAAGGCCTAAGGTCATCTGCCTTTGGCCTAAAGAGCAGGATTCTGGACATCATCAAAGAAATCGGAAATACAGACATTGTCATCCTACAAGAAACCTGGTATAGAGGATACGGACCCACTGGTTGCCTTCTAGGTTATAGAGAGCTGGTAGTCCCATCCACCAAACTACCAGGTGTGATAAAGGGAAGGGACTCAGGGGTATGCTAATTTGGTATAAAACAGACCTAACTCACTCCAGTAAATTAATCAAAACAGGACATTTTACATTTGTCTAAAAATTCAAAAGGAAATTATCTCAAAAGAGAAAAATGTCATCCTGTGTGCTACCTATATCCCCCACTAGAATCCCCATACTTTAACGATGACAGTTTTTTCATACTGGAGGGGGAAACAATCATTTCTAGGCCCAGGAACGTGTACTGGTCTGTGGCGACCTAAATGCCAGAACCGGACTAGAACCTGACACCCTCAGCAGACAGGGGAACAAACACCTGCCTGCAGGTGACAGCATTCACCCCCCCCCCATATGCCCCCCCTAGGCACAACTATGACAACATAACCAACAAAAACGGGTCACAACTCCTGCAGCTCTATCGCACACTGGCTATCTATGTGGTCAATGGTAGGCTTCGTGGGGACTCCTATGGTAGGTACCTATAGCTCATCTCTTGACAGTAGCACTGTAGACTACTTTATCACTGAACTCAACCCAGAGTTTCTCAGAGCGTTCACAGTATTTTATCCCACCAGGCGTGACATAAAAGTCAGAAATAACGATACAATTCATGCCTTACCTTTGAATAACTTATTTTGTTGGCACTCCAAAATGTCCCATTAACATCACAAACGGGCCTTTTGTTCGATAAATTCCGTCGTTATATCTCCAAAATGTCCATTTATTTAGCGCGTTTGGTCCAGAAGAACACAGGTTCCAACTCGCGCAACATGACTACAAAATATCTAAAAAGTTACCTGTAAACTTGTTCCAAACATTTCAAACAACTTTCCTAATAAAACTTTAGGTATTTGTTTACGTAAATAATAAATACAATTTAAGACGGGATAAACTGTGTTCAATACCGGACGAAAACAAAGTGGTAGCGCTCTCCAACCACAACAATACACAAGACTCGACTCTCGTTCTGAACAGCCCTACTTCTTAATTTCTCAAAGGAAAAATGTCTAAAGACATTGTCGTGGAAATTTCCTCTATTTACCAAATCATGGGAGCAAACCACACACACACGTCAGAGTTAGTTATAAAAGTCCATCTTTAATTATACGTGCTCTATCACAATCCGGTGACTCTCAGATAAATTCAGTGTCTCCCCCCGTACAATGCAACTGAGTTGCTTTAATAGCAAAGACACACATAGTCAGACAGCATAGACATAATTCATCGTTCAGCTTTGTCTCCTTTCCCAAACCCCAGAACCATAAACCAATCCTCCATATCAACAGGCATATATCAAATTGTCATTTAGATACAACCAACTCAAAATACAACACCCTGGACAAACTCACGGAGAGGAGATGAGTCTATAGGTTAAGATAGAAACAACATCAGAGGGAGCATACAATGATTCCAGACACTGCAACCCTTCTTTCCCCAGAATGGGAAAGGTAGGGAGTAAAAGATATGTTTACACATGATGACACTTTGACCTCTCCCCTCTCTGTGGCCCATGCAACTTAGTCCTGACATAGAACAGATAACTGCCAATGGCCACCACTATAGTACAACAAAATACATTCTTATGAGAAGTAACTTACACACATTTGATGAATATTAAACTAAACATCTTACAAATGTTACCAACAAATTCTGATCCTTCCACAACAACATCTAGTGGACATCTAGTGGAAGCGATAGGAACTGCAAGCAAGTGCCACAGAAATCTAGATCTACATAGAAAACACATTGAAAAGAGAGTGATCTCAATTTTTTTTCCTGGATGGATAGTTCTCAGGTTTTTGCCTGCTGTATCAGTTCTGTTATACTCACAGACAATAATTTAACAGTTTTAGAAACTATAGAGTGTTTTCTATCTAAAGCAATCCAATTACATGCATATCCTAGCTTCTGGGTTTGAGTAGCAGGCAGTTAACTTTGGGAACGCTTTCCATCCAGACGTGAATATACTGCCCCCTAGCCCGAAGAGGTTTTTAAGAAATGCTATAGATGGAAAGAATGTAGTTTGGATACCTACCAAAAAACTATTAGGCAACAACAAATTCAATCCCTTTTAGACAACTGCCTAGATAAAACATTCCACTGTAATAGTGAAGGTGTAAACTTGGCAGTAGAAATTCTTAACTTCCTTATCAAATCTAAAAATCTAAAAATCTCAAATACGGTTTGATTTGTCACACCCTGACCATAGATGGCTTTGTATGTTTCTATGTTTTGATTGGTCAGGGTGTGATCTGAGTGGGCATTCTATGTTGTGTGTCTAGTTTGTCTGTTTCTGTGTTTGGCCTGATATGGTTCTCAATCAGAGGCAGGTGTTAGTCATTGTCTCTGATTGGGAACCATATTTAGGTAGCCTGTTTGGTGTTGGGTTTTGTGGGTGATTGTTTCCTGTCTTTGTGTTTGTTGCACCAGATAGGGCTGTTTCGGTTTTTCCACATTTATTGTTTTGTATTATGTTCATGTTTAGTTTTCTTATTAAAAAACATGAACTTCAACCATGTTGCATTTTGGTTCGCCTCTCCTTCTCAGGAAGAATCCTGTTACATGATTAAAGAATCCATAGATTCTAACCACTTCTGGGAAAATTGAAAAACACTAAACAAACAACAACACAAAGAATTATCTATCCAAAATGGAGACGTATGGGTAAACCACTTCTCCAATCCTTTTGGCTCTATAACAAAGAACAAACAGCAAAAACATATGATGAAATACAAATCTTAGAATCAACTATTAAAGACTGCCAGAAAGCACTGAATTCTCCAATTACCCTGAAAAACACACAAAAAATAAAAATAATAAAAACAACATTTAAACCCTCCAACCCAAAAAGGCATGTGGTGTTGATTGTCTCCTCTGTCACATCTGCTCCTGCTACGCCCTCTGGTGGTCCTCTGCTTTCTTCTTGACCTGCAGTTACTCCTCCTGTCCACTCTCTCCCTCTCTGTGTGGTTGGAGACAGGTGTGACTAAATTGTTGTACAACAGACCACGTATTCATCCTGCACACCCTAATTGACAACCAAACAAACCAAAACAAAGGCAGTCTTCTCATGCTTTGTTAATTTAAAAAAAGCCTTCAACTCAATTTGGCATGAGGGTCTGCTATACAAATTCATGGCAAATGTTGTTGGGGGTAAAACATACGACATAAAATCCATGTACACAAGCAAGTGTGCAGTTAAAATAGGCAAAAAACACATTTCTTTCCACAGGGCTGAGGCGTGAGACAGGGATGCAGCTTAAGCCCCACCCTCTTCAACATATATATCAAATAATTGGCGAGGGCACTAGAACAGTCTGCAGCACCCGACCTCAAATGTCAAATGTCTACTGTTTGCTGATGATCTGGTGCTTCTGTCACCAACCAAGGAGGGCCTACAGCAGCACCTAGATCTTCTGCACAGATTCTGCCAGACCTGGGGCCTGACAGTAAATCTCAGTAAGACAAAAATAATAATATATGCCATTTAGCAGACGCTTTTATCCAAAGCGACTTACAGTCATGTGTGCATACATTCTACGTATGGGTGGTCCTGGGGATCGAACCCACTACCCTGGCGTTACAAGCGCCATGCTCTACCAACTGAGCTACAGAAGGACCACGAATAAAAAAAATAATAATGGTGTTCCAAAAAATGTTCAGTCGCCAGGACCAGAAATACAAATTCCATCTAGACACCATTGTCCTAGAGCACTCAAAAAGCTATACATTCCTCAGCCTTATCAACAGCCCCACAGGTAACTTCCACAAATCTGTGAACGATCTGCGAGACAAGGCAAGAAGGGTGTTTTATGTCATCAAAAGGAACATAAAATTCGATATACCAATTAGGGTCTGTCTAAAAATACTTGAATCAGTTATAGAACTCATTGCGCTTAATGGTTGTGAGGTCTGTGTTCCGCTCACCAACCAAGAATTCATAAAATGGGACAAACACCAAATTGAGACTCTGCATGCAGAATTCTGCAAAATATCCTTTGGGTGCAATGTAGAACACCAAATAATGCATGCAGAGCAGAATTAGGCCGATACCTGCTAATTATTAAAATCCAGAAAATAGACGTTAAATTCTACAACCACCTAATAGGGAGTGATTCCCAAACCGTCCATAACAAAGCCATCACCTACAGAGAGATGAACCTGGAGAAGAGTCCCCTAAGCAAACTGGTCCTGGGGTTCTGTTCACAAACACAAACACAGCCCACAGAGCCCCAGGACAGCAGCACAATTAGACCCAAACAAATCATGAGAAAACAAAAAGATAATTACTTGACACATTGGAAAGAATTAACAAAAATACTTTGCAAACTAGAATGCTATTTGGCCCAAAACAGAGAGTACACAGTGGCAGAATAGGATGGAAACTGAGCTGCACTTCTTAACCTCTTGCCAAATGTATGATCATATTAGAGACACGTATTTCCCTCAGATGACACAGATTCACAAATAATTTGAAAACTAACTAGATTTTCATAAACTCCCATATCTACTGGGTGATATTGCTGCCATCACAGCAGCAATATTTGTGACCTGTTGCCATGAGAAAAGATCAACCAGTGAAGAACAAACACCATTGTAAATACAACCCATATTTATGTTTATTTATTTTCAATTTTGTACTTTAACCATCTGTACATCGTTACAACACTATATATAGACATAATATGACACTTCTAATGTCTTTATTCTTTTGGAATTTGGAATTTCTGTAAGTGTAATGTTTACTGTTCTTTTTTTTCTTTTTCACTTTTGTTTATTATCTACCTCACTTGCTTTGACAATGCTAACCTATGTTTCCTATGCCAATATAGCCCCTTGATTTGAATACTAGTAATCAAAAGAGAGAGAGAGAGAGAGAGAGAGAGAGAGAGGTACTGGTAATAATAGAGAGAGAGATCCTGGTAATGAGAGAGAGAGATACTGGTAATAAGAGAGAGAGAGAGAGATACTGGTAATAAGAGAGAGAGAGAGATACTGGTAATAAGAGAGAGAGAGACAGAGAGAGAGAGAGAGATACTGGTAATAATAGAGAAAGAGAGATACTGGTAATAAGAGAGAGATAGAGACCTGGAGAATAGAGACCTGGCTCTGCTGTGTCCTGAGAGAGAGAAAGAGAGATAGCACCTGGATACTGGTAATAAGAGAGAGAGAGAGATACTGGTAATGAGAGAGAGATACTGGTAATAAGAGAGAGAGAGAGAGAGAGATACTGGTAATAAGAGAGAGAGAGATACTGGTAATAAAAAAGAGAGAGAGAGATACTGGTAATAAGAGAGAGAGAGAGAGTACTGGTAATAAGAGAGAGAGAGATACTGGTAATAGCAGAGAGAGATACTGGTAATGAGAGAGAGATACTGGTAATAAAAAAAGAGAGATACTGGTAATGAGAGAGAGAGAGAGAGAGAGAGAGAGAGAGAGAGAGAGAGACCTGGCTCTGCTGTGTCTTGAGAGAGAGAAGAGAGAGAGAGAGAGAGAGGGGGGGATACTGGTAATAAGAGAGAGATACTGGTAATAAGAGAGAGAGAGATACTGGTAATCAGAGAGAGAGAGCAGAGGAGAGAGAGAGAGAGGCTCTGAGTGTCTTGAGAGAGAGAGAGAGAGAGAGAGCGAGAGAGATAGAGTGAAAGAGAGAGATACTGGTAATAAGAGAGAGAGATACTGGTAAAGAGAGAGAGAGATACTGGTAATAAGAGAGAGAGAGAGAGAGAGAGAGAGAGAGAGAGAGACAGAGAGAGAGAGAGAGAGAGAGAGAGAGAGAGAGAGAGGAGAGAGAGAGAGAGAGTGAAAGAGAGAGATACTGGTAATAAGAGACAGAGATAGAGGGAGATACTGGTTCATAAGAGAGAGAGCGATTGATTCTGGTAATAAGAGAGAGCGAAAGAGAGAGAGAGAGAGAGAGAGAGAGAGAGAGAGACAGAGAGAGATATACTGGTAATAAGAGAGGGAGGTTAGGTTCAGGAAATTATTTTTCAGTTTATACATTTTATTAAGTCTCCCTTAATGACAGTGGTGGTGGAAAGTTTGGTCAGAAATGATTGGTAATCAAAGAGTGCTTCTCATAATGCTTAGTCTCTCCTCTACACTCTTTCAAATGAATGTTCCATCAATGGACCGTTCTTCCTCTCTTCCTCCATCTTTATAATTGATGTCTCCTTTTAAAGTGAAGATCAATAAGACAGACTAATTTGACCATACCAGAGCAGGCGTTTTAAACTAAGGCTTCATCCTAGCCTCACCGAAGCTCAGCCATACTGTTCTTTTTCTCTCTGAAACCTAAATAGCACCTGGCTCTGCTGTGTCTTGTCTCTCTGAAACCTATATAGCACCTGGCTCTCTCCTTACCTGGCTCTGCTGTGTCCTGTCTCTCTCAAACCTATATAGCACCTGGCTCTCTCCTTACCTGGCTCTGCTGTGTCTTGTCTCTCTGAAACCTATATAGCACCTGGCTCTCTCCTTACCTGGCTCTGCTGTGTCCTGTCTCTCTCAAACCTATATAGCACCTGGCTCTCTCCTTACCTGGCTCTGCTGTGTCTTGTCTCTCTCAAACCTATATAGCACCTGGCTCTCTCCTTACCTGGCTCTGCTGTGTCTTGTCTCTCTCAAACCTATATAGCACCTGGCTCTCTCCTTACCTGGCTCTGCTGTGTCTTGTCTCTCTGAAACCTATATAGCACCTGGCTCTCTCCTTACCTGGCTCTGCTGTGTCCTGTCTCTCTCAAACCTATATAGCACCTGGCTCTCTCCTTACCTGGCTCTGCTGTGTCTTGTCTCTCTCAAACCTATATAGCACCTGGCTCTCTCCTTACCTGGCTCTGCTGTGTCTTGTCTCTCTCAAACCTATATAGCACCTGGCTCTCTCCTTACCTGGCTCTGCTGTGTCTTGTCTCTCTCAAACCTATATAGCACCTGGCTCTCTCCTTACCTGGCTCTGCTGTGTCTTGTCTCTCTCAAACCTATATTGCACCTGGCTCTCTCCTTACCTGGCTCTGCTGTGTCCTGTCTCTCTCAAACCTATATAGCACCTGGCTCTCTCCTTACCTGGCTCTGCTGTGCCTTGTCTCTCTCAAACCTATATAGCACCTGGCTCTCTCCTTACCTGGCTCTGCTGTGTCTTGTCTCTCTCAAACCTATATAGCACCTGGCTCTCTCCTTACCTGGCTCTGCTGTGTCTTGTCTCTCTCAAACCTATATAGCACCTGGCTCTCTCCTTACCTGGCTCTGCTGTGTCTTGTCTCTCTCAAACCTATATAGCACCTGGCTCTCTCCTTATCTGGCTCTGCTGTGTCTTGTCTCTCTGAAACCTATATAGCACCTGGCTCTCTCCTTACCTGGCTCTGCTGTGTCCTGTCTCTCTCAAACCTATATAGCACCTGGCTCTCTCCTTACCTGGCTCTGCTGTGTCCTGTCTCTCTCAAACCTAGCTATCCTGGCCTTATTTTAATCTTAGCTCCGCTGTATACTGGCTCCATCAAAGCTTGGGCTCCTGAACCTGTCCGCACTTTAGCTGTATCCAGGATCTCTGAAGCTTACTACTATCCTGAACTTCACCCTGTCCTTGCCTAAATGTTGTTCTACCCTAGCTCTTGAATGTGTTCTAGCCTTGTTCTTTCTGATCTAACTCTTATTCCCACCCTCTTTGTCATGTTTTGTCATTTATTATCTTGTCTTGTCCCTGTGCTTCCTTCTATTCGTTTCCCTCTGCTGGTCTTATTAGGTTATTTCCCTCTTTCTATCCCTCTCTCTCCCCCTCCCTCTCTCACTCTCCCGCTCTCTCTTCTCTCTATCGTTCCGTTCCTGCTCCCAGCTGTTCCTATTCCCCTAATCAATCATTTAGTCTTCCCACACCTGTTCCCGATCCTTTTCCCTGATTAGAGTCCCTATTTCTCTCCTTGTTATTCGTTTCTGTCCTGTCGGTTCCTTGTTTAGAATTCACCGTGCTGTGTTTGTGTATCGCCCTGTCGTGTCGTGTTTTCCTCAGATGCTGCGTGGTGAGCAGGTGTCTGAGTCTGTCTGGTTCAAGTGCCTTCCCGAGGCAACCTGCTGTTCACCTGCTGTTCAAGATCGAGTCTCCAGTTGTCCTCGTCATTTCGAGTGAAAGTTGTGTTTTTTTATTGTATTTACTTTACTGGATTAAAGACTCTGTTTTCGCCAAGTCGCTTTTGGGTCCTCTTTCACCTGCATGACAGAAGGAACCGACCAAGGAATGGACCCAGCGACTTCAGACGCTCGTTACACTGCCGTCGAGATCCAAGGAGCCATGCTCGGCAGACACGAGCAGGAATTGTCTGCTGCTCGCCATGCCGTGGAGAACCTGGCCGCTCAGGTTTCCGACCTCTCTGGACAGTTCCAGAGTCTACGTCTCGTGCCACCTGTTACTTCCTGGCCTGCCGAGCCTCCAGAACCTAGGGTTAATAACCCACCTTGCTACTCCGGGCAGCCCACTGAGTGCCGCTCCTTTCTCACGCAGTGTGAGATTGTGTTCTCTCTCCAACCCAACACATACTCTAGAGAGAGAGCTCGGGTTGCTTACGTCATTTCACTCCTTACTGGCCGGGCTCGAGAATGGGGCACAGCTATCTGGGAGGCAAGGGCTGATTGCTCTAACAAGTTCCAGAACTTTAAAGAGGAGATGATTCGGGTTTTTGACCGTTCAGTTTTTGGTAGGGAGGCTTCTAGGGCCCTGGCTTCCTTATGCCAAGGTGAACGGTCCATAACGGATTATTCTATTGAGTTTCGCACTCTTGCTGCCTCTAGTGAGTGGAACGAGCCGGCGCTGCTCGCTCGTTTTCTGGAGGGACTCCACGCAGTGGTTAAGGATGAGATTCTCTCCCGGGAGGTTCCTTCAGATGTGGACTCTTTGATTGCTCTCGCCATCCGCATAGAACGACGGGTAGATCTTCGTCACCGGGCTCGTGGAAGAGAGCTCGCATCAACGGTGTTTCCCTGCTCCGCATCGCAACCATCTCCCTCCTCTGGCTCAGAGACTGAGCCCATGCAGCTGGGAGGGATTCGCATCTCGACTAAGGAGAGGGAACGGAGAATCACCAACCGCCTGTGCCTCTATTGCGGAGTTGCTGGACATTTTGTTAATTCATGTCCAGTAAAGCCAGAGCTCATCTGTAAGCGGAGGGCTACAGGTGAGCGCAACTACTCAAGTCTCTCCATCAAAATCCTGTACTACTTTGTCGGTCCATCTACGCTGGACCGGTTCGGGTGCTACATGTAGTGCCTTGATAGACTCTGGGGCTGAGGGTTGTTTCATGGACGAAGCATGGGTTCGGAAACATGACATTCCTTTCAGAGAGTTAGAGAAGCCTACGCCCATGTTCGCCTTAGATGGTAGTCATCTTCCCAGTATCAGATTTGAGACACTACCTTTAACCCTCACAGTATCTGGTAACCACAGTGAGACTATTTCTTTTTTGATTTTCCGTTCACCGTTTACACCTGTTGTTTTGGGTCATCCCTGGCTAGTATGTCATAATCCTTCTATTAATTGGTCTAGTAATTCTATCCTATCCTGGAACGTTTCTTGTCATGTGAAGTGTTTAATGTCTGCCATCCCTCCCGTTTCTTCTGTCCCTACTTCTCAGGAGGAACCTGGCGATTTGACAGGAGTGCCGGAGGAATATCATGATCTGCGCACGGTCTTCAGTCGGTCCCGAGCCAACTCCCTTCCTCCTCACCGGTCGTATGATTGTAGTATTGATCTCCTTCCGGGGACCACTCCTCCTCGGGGTAGACTATACTCTCTGTCGGCTCCCGAACGTAAGGCTCTCGAGGATTATTTGTCTGTGTCTCTTGACGCCGGTACCATAGTGCCTTCTTCCTCTCCGGCCGGGGCGGGGTTCTTTTTGTTAAGAAGAAGGACGGTACTCTGCGCCCCTGCGTGGATTATCGAGGGCTGAATGACATAACGGTTAAGAATCGTTATCCGCTTCCCCTTATGTCATCAGCCTTCGAGATTCTGCAGGGAGCCAGGTGCTTTACTAAGTTGGACCTTCGTAACGCTTACCATCTCGTGCGCATCAGAGAGGGGGACGAGTGGAAAACGGCGTTTAACACTCCGTTAGGGCATTTTGAGTACCGGGTTCTGCCGTTCGGTCTCGCCAATGCGCCAGCTGTTTTTCAGGCATTAGTTAATGATGTTCTGAGAGACATGCTGAACATCTTTGTTTTTGTCTATCTTGACGATATCCTGATTTTTTCTCCGTCACTCGAGATTCATGTTCAGCACGTTCGACGTGTTCTACAGCGCCTTTTAGAGAATTGTCTCTACGTAAAGGCTGAGAAGTGCTCTTTTCATGTCTCCTCCGTTACTTTTCTCGGTTCCGTTATTTCCGCTGAAGGCATTCAGATGGATTCCGCTAAGGTCCAAGCTGTCAGTGATTGGCCCGTTCCAAGGTCACGTGTCGAGTTGCAGCGCTTTTTAGGTTTCGCTAATTTCTATCGGCGTTTCATTCGTAATTTCGGTCAAGTTGCTGCCCCTCTCACAGCTCTTACTTCTGTCAAGACGTGTTTTAAGTGGTCCGGTTCCGCCCAGGGAGCTTTTGATCTTCTAAAAGAACGTTTTACGTCCGCTCCTATCCTCGTTACTCCTGACGTCACTAGACAATTCATTGTCGAGGTTGACGCTTCAGAGGTAGGCGTGGGAGCCATTCTATCCCAGCGCTTCCAGTCTGACGATAAGGTTCATCCTTGCGCTTATTTTTCTCATCGCCTGTCGCCATCTGAGCGCAACTATGATGTGGGTAACCGTGAACTGCTCGCCATCCGCTTAGCCCTAGGCGAATGGCGACAGTGGTTGGAGGGGGCGACCGTTCCTTTTGTCGTTTGGACAGACCATAAGAACCTTGAGTACATCCGTTCTGCCAAACGACTTAATGCCCGTCAAGCTCGTTGGGCGTTGTTTTTCGCTCGTTTCGAGTTTGTGATTTCTTACCGTCCGGGTAGCAAGAACACCAAGCCTGATGCCTTATCCCATCTGTTTAGTTCTTCTGTGGCTTCTACTGATCCCGAGGGGATTCTTCCTTATGGGCGTGTTGTCGGGTTAACAGTCTGGGGAATTGAAAGACAGGTTAAGCAAGCACTCACGCACACTGCGCCGCCGCGCGCTTGTCCTAGTAACCTCCTTTTCGTTCCTGTTTCCACTCGTCTGGCTGTTCTTCAGTGGGCTCACTCTGCCAAGTTAGCTGGTCATCCCGGTGTTCGAGGCACTCTTGCGTCTATTCGCCAGCGCTTTTGGTGGCCGACTCAGGAGCGTGACACGCGCCGTTTCGTGGCTGCTTGTTCGGACTGCGCGCAGACTAAGTCGGGTAACTCTCCTCCTGCCGGTCGTCTCAGACCGCTCCCCATTCCTTCTCGACCATGGTCTCACATCGCCCTAGACTTCATTACCGGTCTGCCTTTGTCTGCGGGGAAGACTGTGATTCTTACGGTTGTCGATAGGTTCTCTAAGGCGGCACATTTCATTCCCCTCGCTAAACTTCCTTCCGCTAAGGAGACGGCACAAATCATTATCGAGAATGTATTCAGAATTCATGGCCTCCCGTTAGACGCCGTTTCAGACAGAGGCCCGCAATTCACGTCACAGTTTTGGAGGGAGTTCTGTCGTTTGATTGGTGCGTCCGTCAGTCTCTCTTCCGGGTTTCATCCCCAGTCTAACGGTCAAGCAGAGAGGGCCAATCAGACGATTGGTCGCATACTACGCAGCCTTTCTTTCAGAAACCCTGCGTCTTGGGCAGAACAGCTCCCTGGGCAGAATACGCTCACAATTCGCTTCCTTCGTCTGCTACCGGGTTATCTCCGTTTCAGAGTAGTCTGGGTTACCAGCCTCCTCTGTTCTCATCCCAGCTTGCCGAGTCCAGCGTTCCCTCCGCTCAAGCGTTTGTCCAACGTTGTGAGCGCACCTGGAGGAGGGTGAGGTCTGCACTTTGCCGTTACAGGACACAGACTGTGAGAGCCGCCAATAAACGCAGGATTAAGAGTCCAAGGTATTGTTGCGGCCAGAGAGTGTGGCTTTCCACTCGCAACCTTCCTCTTACGACAGCTTCTCGTAAGTTGACTCCGCGGTTCATTGGTCCGTTCCGTGTCTCCCAGGTCGTCAATCCTGTCGCTGTGCGACTGCTTCTTCCGCGACATCTTCGTCGCGTCCATCCTGTCTTCCATGTCTCCTGTGTCAAGCCCTTTCTTCGCACTCCCGTTCGTCTTCCCTCCCCCCTCCCGTCCTTGTCGAGAGCGCACCTATTTACAAGGTACATAAGATCATGGACATGCGTTCTCGGGGACGGGGTCACCAATACTTAGTGGATTGGGAGGGTTACGGTCCTGAGGAGAGGAGTTGGGTTCCGTCTCGGGACGTGCTGGACCGTTCACTCATTGATGATTTCCTCCGTTGCCGCCAGGATTCCTCCTCGAGTGCGCCAGGAGGCGCTCGGTGAGTGGGGGGGTACTGTCATGTTTTGTCATTTATTATCTTGTCTTGTCCCTGTGCTTCCTTCTATTCATTTCCCTCTGCTGGTCTTATTAGGTTATTTCCCTCTTTCTATCCCTCTCTCTCCCCCTCCCTCTCTCACTCTCCCGCTCTCTCTTCTCTCTATCGTTCCGTTCCTGCTCCCAGCTGTTCCTATTCCCCTAATCAATCATTTAGTCTTCCCACACCTGTTCCCGATCCTTTTCCCTGATTAGAGTCCCTATTTCTCTCCTTGTTATTCGTTTCTGTCCTGTCGGTTCCTTGTTTAGAATTCACCGTGCTGTGTTTGTGTATCGCCCTGTCGTGTCGTGTTTTCCTCAGATGCTGCGTGGTGAGCAGGTGTCTGAGTCTGTCTGGTTCAAGTGCCTTCCCGAGGCAACCTGCTGTTCACCTGCTGTTCAAGATCGAGTCTCCAGTTTGTCCTCGTCATTTCGAGTGAAAGTTGTGTTTTTTTGATTGTATTTACTTTACTGGATTAAAGACTCTGTTTTCGCCAAGTCGCTTTTGGGTCCTCTTTCACCCGCATGACACTCTTAATCTACACAGCAAATTGGCCATTGTTGATTTTTCAGTCAATTATTTTTGTGTTGATTCAGAGTGAAGTGAAATTAAGAGTGAAATTAACTCTAAGTGGTGCAAAATAACCCCCAGTGTTTTACACTATGGAGAGCAAAACAGTCCCATCAAAACCATAACCATCATTATCATATTTCCCAGCATGCCCTACTGCAGGTAGATGTTTTGGGATTGTTTGTAGTACACCGTATGTGTTTTGGCATTGAGTGATTGATTAATCTAATGCTACACAAAGGTAAATAGCATACATATTTCTACACTAATCCAATCAGTTAGTCCGATTTATTGTACCCATCACTGAAATGGTTATTCCAGTTTAAATGTTTTACATGGTGTTTTTAAGATCTCTCCTAACCCTGAAAGTGTCAGGATATGGCCAGGGTTGTTCCGGTTTTTGGTCACTAGATGCCCCCATTGTGCCTTTTGACCTTTTGTTTTCCCTTGATCCCCATTATTATTTGCACCTGTGCCTCGTTTCCCCTGATTGTATTTAAACCCTTTGTTTTCCTCAGTTCTTTGCTCTGTGTTTGTATGTTAGCACCCAGCCCTAGTACTCTGTGAACTCTTGTTGCTCCCGGTGGACTCTCTTGTGGAATTCTGTTTTTTGTTCTTGTTTGTTTGTTTTTGAGTATCTTTTGAGGCTTTTTGTGCTTTACCTTCCACCTTGTGGATTTACCTTTTTTTGTCTTGGAGGATTACCTTTGTTCTTGTGGAATTCCTTTTGAGGTTGTGGAGTTACATGTTTTCCTGAAGAACTTTACTTTTTACTTCATTAAATACACCGTCTCAAGTACTGCTGTGTCTGCCTCATCTTCTGGGTTCTGCTGACTATTCGTGGCTCAGTTGGTTTAGTGACTGTCTCTCACTCCGGAGACCCGGGTTCGCAACCGGGTCCTGACAGGAAGACATTATGAATGCAGATTGAGGGTGGATAAAAATGTTAACTGTTGGATAGCCTAACTCTTGCTGGATTCCATTAGGAACTACACACAATTTATGAACCAGCATAATGGGACTTGCAAGCCTGGTTGGCCTGTAAACAAGATGTTTCATAACACCACTGTGTTATGGTAAAACTAGGCCAATAAGTAAGGCCTTATGATATCATGTATGTCATCTATTGTCATAGTTTAAGTTAAATGGTAAGATTTGCTTAGGAACTCACTCAGTTAAAGCTACAGGCCATTTAAAGGAAATATTTCAACAACCATGTCTCTGTTATTAACAAATACAGTCATGGTTGTTATCTCGAAAATTAAATTAAAAAGAAAAGGCACACTGGGAAATTTGCAAATTAGGCTTCACACATCCCAAAATGATTTACTGTAAAACTACAGGTGTTAATTTCTTCCACTGAGAAAGTGCACCAAGCTCAGCATTACGTCCTGTTAACTCAACATCAAGTGTTTAGTTTTACACTGTAGGCATTGCACATTACTCTACAGTAGAGCTATGCAAACACCACAATCTAATTCCTTTTGAACATTGTAAAAGTTAAATGGGGTACACTGCAACACAGACAGACAGACAGACAGACAGACAGACAGACAGACAGACAGACAGACAGACAGACAGACAGACAGACAGACAGACAGACAGACAGACAGACAGACAGACAGACAGACAGACAGACAGACAGGCAGGCAGGCAGACAGACAGACAGACAGACAGACAGACAGACAGACAGACAGGCAGACAGGCAGACAGACAGACAACAAAGGCGAGAGAGATAGAGAGAGAACAAGAGTGAGTGAAGAGAAAGAGAAAGAAAGGCAGAGTGAAAGAGAAAAGAAGAGAGAATGAAAGAACAAGAGGACAAGAGAAGCAGATGGAGCTATAGACCTGAAAAATCTTCTACATCCTAACCTGAAGTCAGATGTGATGGATACTCCCCTTTATGAGGTACATATGTGATGGATACTCCCTATGTGTTGCCCAGATGTGATGGACACTCCCTATGTGTTGCCCAGATGTGATGGATAATCCCTATGTGTGGCCCAGATGTGATGGATACTACCTATGTGTGGCCCAGATGTGATGGATACTCCCTATGAAGGGTACAGATGTGATAGATACTCCATATGTGAGGTAGAGATGTGATGGATGTTCCCTATTTGAGGTGCAGGTGTGATGTATGGCTCCCAATGTGTGGTCCAGTTGGTGTAGATCCATCTCTTACATGCATAGGATGGAGCCGGGAAAAAGAAATAGTGAGAAGGAGATGGGGAATAGGGATTGGGAGGATGGGGGAGAAATAGAAATGGGAGGGATGGGGAGATAGTGGGATGGGGTGGATGGGAGAGATAAAGGGATGGAGGGGATGTGGAAATGGAGGGATGGGAGATGGAGGGATGTGGTGGATGGGAGATGGAGGAATGGGGAGATGGGGTGGATGGAAGAGATAGAGGGAAGTGGAGGGATGGGGATATGGAGAGATGTGGAGATGGTTGGATGTGATTGATGGGAGAGACAGAGGGATGGGAGGGATGGGGAGATGGAGGGATGGGGATATGGAGAGATGTGGAGATGGTTGGATGTGATTGATGGGAGAGACAGAGGGATGGGAGGGATGGGGAGATGGGGGGATGGGGATATGGAGAGATGTGGAGATGGTTGGATGTGGTTGATGGGAGAGACAGAGGGATGGGAGGGATGGGGAGATGGGGGAATGGGGATATGGAGAGATGTGGATATGGTTGGATGTGGTTGATGGGAGAGACAGAGGGATGGGAGGGATGGGGAGATGGAGGGATGGGGATATGGAGAGATGTGGAGATGGTTGGATGTGGTTGATGGGAGAGACAGAGGGAGGGAGGGATGGGGAGATGGAGGGATGGGCATATGGAGAGATGTGGAGATGGTTGGATGTGGTTGATGGGAGAGACAGAGGGAGGGAGAGATGGGGAGATGGGGGAATGGGGATATGGAGGAATGGGGAGATGGAGGGATGGGGTGGATGGGAGAGATAGAGGGATGGGAGGGATGGGGAGAAGGAGGAATGGGGAGATAGTGGGATGGGGTGGATGGGAGAGAAAAGGGGATAGGAGGTATGGGGAGATGGAGAGATGGGGAGATAGTGGGATGGGGTGGATGGGAGAGATAGAGGGATGGGGAGATGGAGGGATGGGGTGGAAGGGGAGATAGATGGATGGGGTTGAGGTGAGATAGAGGGATGGGGAGATAGAGAGAAGTTGGATATGGATGGGTGGATGGGGGAGATAGAGAGATGGGGGGATGGGGGACATATAGGAATTGGGAAATAGAAGGAAAGGTGGAGATATAGGGATGGGTTGATGGGAGATAGAGGGATGGAGGAGATAGAAAGATGTGTTGGATTGGGGATGGGTAGATGGGGAGATGAAGAGTTGGGAGGGATGTGGGAAATAGAGGGATTGGGAAATAGATGGAAAGGTGGGGATAGAAGGACGGGGAGCTAGAGGGGTGGATTGGATTGGGGAGCTAGAGGGATGGGGGAGATATATGGATGGGGAGGAACGGGAGATAGGGGGATGGGGGATGGGGAGATAGATATATGGGGGAAATAGAGGGATTAGGGGGATGGGGTAAATAGCTGGATGGGGTGGATTGGGTTGATAGAGGGATGGGGAGGATGGGGGAGATATAGGGGTGGAGTGGATTGGGAGATAGAGGGATATGGTGGATGGGGATATAGAGATATGGGGGAAATAGAGGGATTAGGGGATGGGGTTAAAAGATGGATGTGTATGATTGGGGAGATAGAGGGATGGGGGAGATAGTGGGATGGGGAGGATGGGGGAGATATAGGAATGGGGTGGATGGGAGAAATATAGGAATGGGGTGGATGGGGGATATAGAGGGAAGAGATGGATGGGTGAGACAAAGATTTGGGTGAGATAGAGGGATGTGTGGATGGGGGAGATAGAGTCATGGGGTTGATGTAGGGAGATGGAGGGCTGAGGTGGATAAGGGAGCTAGGGGGATGGGGTAGATAGAGGGATTGGGTGGATGAGGAGCTAGAGGGATGGGGAACTAGAGGGACGGGGACATACCTGGTTGGGGTGGATGGGGAGATGGATGGAAGGGGAGGATGTTGGAACAAGAGAGATGTGGTCTATCTCTGCAGTAGATTACAACTCCTCCCCCTTTGGCAGTTCTATCGTGATGGAACATATTCTAGTTGGGGATAGAAATCTCCGAATTTTTGGTGGCCTTCCTAAGCCAGAATTCAGACACGGCAAGGACATCAGGGTTGGCAGAGTGTGCTAAAGCACTGAGTAAAACAAACTTAGGGTGGAGGCTTCTGATGTTAACATGCATGGAACCAGGACCTGGGGATACGCATGGCCTGGGTTAACCTCCACATCACCCGAGGAACAGAGGAGGAGTAGGATGAGGGTACGGCCAAAGGATATCAACATTGGTCGTCTAGTTAGTTGGGGACAGAGAATAAAAGGAGCAGATTTCTGGGTGTGGCAGAATAGATTCAGGGCATAATGTACAGACAGGGGTATGGTGGGTGTGGGTACGGTGGAGATAAACCCAGGCATTTTGTGATGATTAGAGAGGTTGCATTTCTGGATGTACTAGTTATGCTGGGTGAGGTCAATGCATGTGTGGGAGGTGGGACAAAGGAGGTATCTGAGGCATGTTGAGTGAGAGCTCCGCAGAGAACTAAAACAATGATAACTATCCTAAACAACAATATACAAGGAATATTGACATTTGAGAGAGACATAAAGTGAGGAACAAGGCAATCAGAGATGTTGATTGAGAGAGCTAGCTAATACAACAATGGATAAAACAACAATAGCTAATCAGCTAAGACAACAACAACAGGTTGAATGGTGATGACTGGGCAGGGATGGTTAGTTAACTACACACAGGGCCTGAGTTCAAGACTGGGGCCGACAGATAAACAAAATAAACTAAATGGAGTACCGTGATTAATCAACAGTTCAGCAGACATCAGCTATGTAGCCAAGTCATCATAGGGTCCAGTGAAGAAATGTTGTTTGCTAGCCGGGAGATGCGCCTGGCTATCTGTGTGGATGAGGCAAGATAGAGGGATGGGGTGGATGGGGAGCTAGAGGGATGGGGAGGATGGGGATATAGAAGGATGGGGATAATGGGGGAAATAGAGAGATTGGGCAGATTGGTATATAGAGGGATGGGGAGGAAGCAGAGATACAGGAATGGGGTAGAAACGGGAGATAGAGGGATTGGATAGATGGTGAGATAGAGGGATGAGGTTGAGGGGGAAGATAGAGGGGTGGATGGGGGAGATAGAGGGATGGGGAGGTTTGGGAGATAGAGGGATGGGGTGGAAGGGTAGGTAGGGGGATGGGGAGGATGTTGGAGATAGAGAGATGGGGAAGGTTGGGGGAAATAGGAGGATGGGTGGATGGGGACAAAGGGATGGAATGGATGGGGGAGATAGAGGGATGGAAGGGATTTTGACATAGAGGGATGGGGCGCTAGAGGGATGGAGCGTATGGGGAAATAGAGGGATGGGGTGGAAGGGGAGATAGAGGGATGGGGAGGATGGGGGAGAGTGAGGGACTGGGTGAATTGGGAGATAGATGGCTGGGGAAGATGGGGAGATACAGCGATGGGGAAGAGGGGAAAGATAAAAGATAGTGTTGGGGTCTGCCTTTGGCAGCCTTTCTCAATAGCAAAGCTATGTAGACCTTACTGTCACATTTTGACCATAGTTATTTTGTGTTTTCTTTGTTTTAGTGTTGGTCAGGACATGAGCTGAGTGGGCATTCTATGTTGTATGTCTAGTTTGTCTATTTCTATGTTTGGCCTGATATGGTTCTCAATCAGATGCAGGTGTTAGTCATTGTCTCTGATTGGGAACCATATTTAGGTAGCCTGTTTTGTGGGTGGTTGTCTTCTGTCTTTGTGTCTAGGCACCAGATAGGACTGTTTCGGTTTTTTTCCCACATTTTTTGTTTTGGATTTTGTAGTGTTCACGTTTATTTTCCTTATTAAACATGTTGAACACGAACCACGCTGCATTTTGGTCCTCCTCTCCTTCAACGGAAGAAAACCGTTACACTTACAGTGAAATGCTTACACACAAGCCCTTATTAACCAACAATGCTTTAAGAAGTTTTAAGAAAAAACAAGTGTTATTAAGTTTATAAAAATATATATAAATAAAACTAACAAATATTTAAACAGCAGCAGTTACAGTGCCTTGCGAAAGTATTCGGCCCCTTTGAACTTTGCGACCTTTTGCCACATTTCAGGCTTCAAACATAAAGATATAAAACTGTATTTTTTTGTGAAGAATCAACAACAAGTGGGACACAATCATGAAGTGGAACGATATTTATTGGATGAGACTGAGACTATCACAGTGCAGGTGCATTTATACGGAGACTTGATTACACACAGGTGGATTGTATTTATCATCATTAGTCATTTAGGTCAACATTGGATCATTCAGAGATCCTCACTGAACTTCTGGAGATAGTTTGCTGCACTGAAATTAAAGGGGCTGAATAATTTTGCACGCCCAATTTTTCAGTTTTTGATTTGTTAAAAAAGTTTGAAATATCCAACAAATGTCGTTCCAGTAGCAGCAGTGTAAAAGCGGGGTCCGGGTAGTCATTTGATTATCTCCTCAGGAGTCTTATGGCTTGGGGGTAGAAGCTGTTAAGAAGCCATTTGGACCTAGACTTGGCACTATGGTACCACTGCTCGTGCAGTAGCAGAGAGAACAGTTTATGACTAGGGTGGCTGGAGTCTTTGACCATGTTTAGGGCCTTCCTCTGACACCGCCTGGTATATAAGTCCTGGATGGCAGGAAGCTTGGCCCTGGGCCGTTTACACTACCCTCTGTAGCGCCTTACGGTCCGATTCCGAGCAGTTGCCATACCAGGCGATGCAACCAGTCACGATGCTCTCAATGGTGTAGCCGGGGACCCATGTCAAATGTTGAGGGGGGAAATGTGCTGTCGTGCCCTCTTCACGACACACTAGCCTCTGTAGTTTCTTGTGGTCGGAGGCCCGAGCAGTTGCCATACCACATAGTGATGAAACCACAGGATGCTCTCGATGGTGTAGTTGTAGAACCTTTTGAGGATCTGAGGACTCATGCTGAATCTTTTCAGTCTCCTGAGTAATGATATTTTTGTTTTCTCATGATTTGGTTTAATTGTGTTGCTGTCCTGGGGCTCTGTAGGGTCTGTTTATGTTTGTGAACAGAGCCCCAGGACCATTTAACCCTTATTTTTACCAGGTAAGTTGAATGAGAAACTTTCCCATTTACAGCAACAACCTGGGGAATATTTAAAGGGGAGAGGAGTGGAATCAATGAGCCAATTGGAAGCTTGGGATGATTAGGTGGGCAGATTGGCCCTCATTAACAACCTTTCTCTTACAATAAGCACCATGGGATATTTAGTGACCACAGAGTCAGGACACCTGCTTAACATGCCACCTGAAAGACAGCACCCTACTTTAAAATATATATATATATATATTTCACCTTTATTTAACCAGGTAGGCTAGTTGAGAACAAGTTCTCATTTGCAACTGCGACCTGGCCAAAATAAAGCATAGCAGTGTGAACAGACAACACAGAGTTACACATGGAGTAAACAATTAACAAGTCAATAACACAGTAGGAAAAAAATGGGCAGTCTATATACAATGTGTGCAAAAGGCATGAGGAGGTAGGCGAATAATACAATTTTGCAGATTAACACTGGAGTGATAAATTATCAGATGGTCATGTACAGGTAGAGATATTGGTGTGCAAAAGAGCACAAAAGTAAATAAATAAAGAAAAAAGTATAAAAACAGTATGGGGATGAGGTAGGTGAAAATGGATGGGCTATTTACCAATAGACTATGTACAGCTGCAGCGATCGGTTAGCTGCTCGGATAGCTGATGTTTGAAGTTGGTGAGGGAGATAAAAGTCTCCAACTTCAGCGATTTTTGCAGTTCGTTCCAGTCACAGGCAGCAGAGTTCTGGAACGAAAGGCGGCCAAATGAGGTGTTGGCTTTAGGGATGATCAGTGAGATACACCTGCTGGAGCGCGTGCTGCGGATGGGTGTTGCCGTCGTGACCAGTGAACTGAGATAAGGCGGAGCTTTACCTAGCATGGACTTGTAGATGACCTGGAGCCAGTGGGTCTGGCGACGAATATGTAGTAAGGGCCAGCCGACTAGAGCATACAAGTCGCAGTGGTGGGTGGTATAAGGTGCTTTAGTGACAAAACAGATGGCACTGTGATAGACTGCATCCAGTTTGCTGAGTAGAGTGTTGGAAGCCATTTTGTAGATGACATCGCCGAAGTCGAGGATCGGTAGGATAGTCAGTTTTACTAGGGTAAGCTTGGCGGCAGGAGTGAAGGAGGCTTTGTTGCGGAATAGAAAGCCGACTCTTGATTTGATTTTCGATTGGAGATGTTTGATGTGAGTCTGGAAGGAGAGTTTGCAGTCTAGCGAGACACCTAGGTACTTATAGGTGTCCACATATTCAAGGTCGGAACCATCCAGGGTGGTGATGCTAGTCGGGCATGCGGGTGCAGGCAGCAATCGGTTGAAAAGCATGCATTTGGTTTTACTCGCGTTTAAGAGCAGTTGGAGGCCACGGAAGGAGTGCTGTATGGCATTGAAGCTCGTTTGGAGGTTAGATAGCACAGTGTCCAATGACGGGCCAAAAGTATATAGAATGGTGTCGTCTGCGTAGAGGTGGATCAGGGAATCGCCCGCAGCAAGAGCAACATCATTGATATATACAGAGAAAAGAGTCGGCCCGAGAATTGAACCCTGTGGCACCCCCACAGAGACTGCCAGAGGACTGGACAGCATGCCCTCCGATTTGACACACTGAACTCTGTCTGCAAAGTAATTGGTGAACCAGGCAAGGCAGTCATCCGAAAAACCGAGGCTATTGAGTCTGCCGATAAGAATATGGTGATTGACAGAGTCGAAAGCCTTGGCGAGGTCGATGAAGACGGCTGCACAGTACTGTCTTTTATCGATGGCGGTTATGATATCGTTTAGTACCTTGAGTGTAGCTGAGGTGCACCCGTGACCGGCTCGGAAACCAGATTGCACAGCGGAGAAGGTACGGTGGGATTCGAGATGGTCAGTGACCTGTTTGTTGACTTGGCTTTCGAAGACCTTAGATAGACAGGGCAGGATGGATATAGGTCTATAACAGTTTGGGTCCAGGGTGTCTCCCCCTTTGAAGAGGGGGATGACTGCGGCAGCTTTCCCAATCCTTGGGGATCTCAGACGATATGAAAGAGAGGTTGAACAGGCTGGTAATAGGGATTGCGACAATGGCGGCAGATAGTTTCAGAAATAGAGGGTCCAGATTGTCAAGCCCAGCTGATTTGTATGGGTCCAGGTTTTGCAGCTCTTTCAGAACATCTGCTATCTGGATTTGGGTAAAGGAGAACCTGGAGAGGCTTGGGCGAGGAGCTGCGGGGGGGGGGGCAGAGCTGTTGGCCGAGGTTGGAGTAGCCAGGCGGAAGGCATGGCCAGCCGTTGAGAAGTGCTTATTGAAGTTTTCGATAATCATGGACTTATCAGTGGAGACTGTGTTACCTAGCCTCAGTGCAGTGGGCAGCTGGGAGGAGGTGCTCTTGTTCTCCATGGACTTCACAGTGTCTCAGAACTTTTTGGAGTTGGAGCTACAGGATGCAAACTTCTGCCTGAAGAAGCTGGCCTTAGCTTTCCTGACTGACTGCGTGTATTGGTTCCTGACTTCCCTGAACAGTTGCATATCACGGGGGCTATTCGATGCTATTGCAGTCCGCCACAGGATGTTTTTGTGCTGGTCGAGGGCAGTCAGGTCTGGAGTGAACCAAGAGCTGTATCTGTTCTTGGTTCTGCATTTTTTGAACGGAGCATGCTTATCACAGGGCAATGTTCCCAATCATTACCATGGGGGATTGGGATATTTAGACCAGAGGAAAGGGAGTCTCCTACTGGGCCTCCAACATCATCTGGACTCCCATCCAGGGACCAACCCTGCTTAGCTTAAGAAGCAAGTCAGCAGTGGGATGCAGGGTAGTATGCTGCTGGCTTCAAAAATATCCAGCTTTCTTAGAGGACTCATCCCCAGGTTACCTACTCTGTAGGTGATGGCTTTGTTTTGGAAGGTATGGGAATCGCTTTAGGTGGTTATAGAATTTAATTGCTCTTTTCTGGATTTTAATAATTAGCGGGTATCGGCCTATTTCTGCTCTGAATGCATTATTTGGTATTTTATGTTGTACACAGAGGATATTTTTGTAGAATTCTGCATGCAGAGTCTCAATTTGGTGTGTGTCCCGTTTAGTGAATTCTAGATTGGTGAGAGGACCCCAGACCTCACAAACACAAAGGGCAATGGGTTCTATAGCTGATTCAAGTATTTTTAGCCAGATCCTAATCGGTATGTCAAATTTGATGTTCCTTTTGATGGAATAGAAGGCCCTTCTTGCCTTGTCTCTCAGATCGTTCACAGCTATGTGGCAGTTACCAGTGGTGCTGTTGTTTACGCCAAGGTATGTATCATTTTCTGGGTGCTCTAGGGAAACGGTGTCTATATCGAATTTGTATTCGTGGTCCAGGCAACTGGACCTTTTTTGAAAACCCATTATATTCATCTTACTGAGATTTACTGTCAGGGCACAGAATCTATGCATAAGATCTAGGTGCTGCTGTAGGCCCTCCTTGGTTGGTGACAGAAGCACCATATCAGCAGGAAACAGTAGACATTTGACTTTAGATTCTAGTAGGGTGAGGCCAGGTGCTGCAGACTTCTCTAGCGCCCTCACCAATTCGTTGATATATATGTTGAAGAGGGTGGGGCTTAAGCTGCAACCCTGTCTTACGCAACGGTCCTGTGGGAAGAAATGTGTGTGTGTTTTGCCAATTTAAACCACACACTTGTTGTTTGTGTACATGGATTTTATAATGTCGTATGTTTTTCCCCCAACACCACTTTCCATCAATTTGTATAGCAGACCCTGATGCCAAATTGAGTCTAAAGTTTTTTTAAATAAACAAGTCATGAGAAAACTTTGCCTTTGTTTTGGTTTGTTTGTTTGTCAGTTAGGGTGTGCAAGTTAAAATGTGGTCTGTTGTACGACAATTTGGTAAATGGCCAATTTGACATTTGCTCAGTACATTGTTTTCGCTGAGGAAATGTATGAGTCTGCTGTTAATGATAATGCAGAGGATTTTCCCAAAGTTGCTGTTCACGCATATCCCCCCGTAATTATTAGGGCCAATGTTCTCTCCACTTTTGTGGATTTGGGTGATCAGTCCTGGGTTCCAAATATTGGGGAAGATGCCAGAGCTGATGATGACATTAAGGAGTTTAAGTATAGCCAATTGGAATTGTGGTCTGGATATTATACCATTTCATTTAAGATACCATCAACCCCACAGGCCTTTGGGTTGGAATGATTGTATTCTGTCATGTAGTTCAGTCAATGTAATTGGAGAATCCAGTTGGTTCTTAAATTGTTCATCATAAGACTGTTTTTTTATCATTTAGAGTTGAAGTCGGAAGTTTACATACATTTATGTTGGAGTGATTAAAACATGTTTTTCAACCACTCCACAAATTCCTTGTTAACAAACTATAGTTTTGGAAAGTCGGTTAAGACATCTACTTTGTGCATGACACAAGTCATTTTTCCAACAATTGTTTACAGACAGATTATTTCACTTATAATTCACTGTATCACAATTCCAGTGGGTCAGAAGTTTACATACCTTAAGGGAAGATTTCGGCAGTTGATGTATGGTTAGTGAGAAAGTCCATATTGCAAATGTATGGTCCCTTACTAGACATCCAAAATCGTTTGTAAAATTTGCGGACGGCGTCGGGCCGAGCGGCAGAGCCGGACCTATCAGGAAGTCATCAAATGAACATTGTCGGACATTCGGTTTCCGTTTTACAAAAATAATAAGATTTTGGTCATTTTTCCGCTGTCCCGGAATATCCCACAAGAGGGCATAAGCAATCATATTGCTATTGGACAAAACATCACGATTCACGACGGGGCCTTATCTCGAAAACAGAAAATATTTTGAAGCCGAAACTCGGTGAGCGTAGGTTTGGCATAATGTGTAGTTGGCCCCGAACAAGATGGCCTCAACGGTTTTTGAGTTATGGCCATTTATCTGGGATTAAAGGTCCAAAATGAAAATAGAGAAATTATTTTTCCATTTCACGTCAAAATCAAGGAGCCAGATTGGTGATGTTCACGGATAGGTGTTTATTTTTTTCAATGGTTACAGATCCAGTTGCGGGGTGTTCTTACGAATCTTTTTAAAGTGTGCTGCGGAGCTCTGCGAGATTTCTGTGATTTTCTATGATTTTCTGAAATAACACACACTCACTAAACCCTCTGTAAATAACTCAGTTCTTGAGTTCTCAACTCAAGACTTAAAACTCAGGATTCTGTAAAGGCATACCCCAATTAGGATATTAGTTTATTTATAGCTTACTGTGCCAACCGGAAGTGCCTTAAATGGTGTCACAGTGGCAGTTTCCAAGGGTTAAAAAGGTCAGATCTTTTCAAAACTTCATATGTGTGATTAGGCAACCCCCATAAACTGTAAGTCAGTCATTTCTCCCAACAGATGTCAAAGAAAAGCTCTCTCTCACACACACACACACACACACAGAAACACACACACAGCAAGGATGGAGTGACAAATTGCGGTGCTTAAAGACCTACAATGGCATTTCCATATTCCCTAGGCCATGCCGAGTTCAACGAGATGCCCCGCTTGACCGTAGCTCGCTCGGTCTAAGCACAGCGACCATTAGAAAAGTAGGCCCAAAATGAAGGCTGGCCCTCAATGTCATTTGCTTTTGGGTGACAGTGAGAGAACTGTTAGAGTGAGAAGCACAATTCAACCTCAGGTACGTTCCTAAGGTCCTCCCAATCCGTGCAAGCCTAACCGTGACCATGTGGCATTAACCCTTAACAGTTAAAAGAAGATGTTTACATCAAACAGTTTGCATTGACCTCTCTCCCCATAGGAATACATAGCCTGCACCTCTAAATTCAACCTGAAGCCTATGTGGGTTATGAATGCCTAATGAACCTGTCTTCTATGACAGTCCATCAGACCACTATGAGGTCCACCTGTGTCGATTCTAAGCTTCCTGGAGCAACCGGAAGTGGTTAAATTGACCCAAAAGGTGTTTTGATGTACATAACCTTCAAAGGTGAAAATGACTACATTCAACCCTGTGTAGATCGTAGATCAGTCAATTCGTAACTTAAAGACTTAAAACTCAGGATCCTGTAAGTGTCTATGTCAATCAAGACGTGTTTACTTATAGCTTCCTGTCCCAACCGGAAGTGCCTTTAATTGGGTAACACTGTCTGTTTTGAAGGGTTAAAAAAGTCACATCTTTCCTAAACTTCATATGTGTGACTAGGTAACCCTCATGAACTGTAAATCAGTCATTTCTCCCAACAGATCCCAAGCTCTCACACGCACACACAGCAAGGATGGAGTTAAAAAGTGTGGTGCTTAAAGACACAGAGAGCAGGCAATGGCATTACCATAATCTGTAGGCTGTGCCGAGTTCAACGAGATATCCCGCTTGACCGTAGCTCGCTCGGTCTAAGCGCAGCGACCATTAGAATAGTAGGCCCAAAATGAAGCCTGCCCCACAACGTCATTTGCTTTTGGGTGACAGAGAGAGAACCGTTAGGGTGAGAAGCACAATTCGACCTCAGGTACATTCCCAAGGTCCTCCCGATCCGTGCAAGCCTAACCTTGACCGTGTGGCATTAACCCTTAATAGTTAAAAGTAAGTGTTTACTTCAAAGAGTTTGCATTGACTTCTCTCCCCATAGGAATACATTGCCTGCACCCCTAAATTCAACCTGAAGTCTATATGGGTTATGAATACCGTATGAACCTGTCTTCAGTAACAGTCCATTAGGCCACTATGAGGTCTACCTGTGTTGATTCTAAGCTTCCTGGACCAACCGGAAGTGGTTAAAATCACCCTAAAAGTGTTTATCCATACCCTGCCTGCAGTTTGATAGACATAGTGCATTCAACCCTGTGTAAATCAGTCAATTCTTAACGTAAGGACTTTAAACTCAGGATTCCGTAAAAGCATACCCCAGTGAGGATATGTGTTGACTTATAGCTTCCTGTGCCAACCGGAAGTGCCATAATTGGTGTCTCTTGTGCTGTTTCGAGGGGTTAAAAAAGTCAGATCTTTCCAAAACTTCATATATGTGATTAGGCAACCCCCATAAACTGTAAATCAGTCATTTCTCCCATAAAATTTCAAATGAAAACTAAATCACACACACACACAGCTTGGAAGTAGGGACCCATTGGGGTGCGTAGACATACACTGCCTGCATTAGTTAACCTTGTTGGAACTTTTAAAGAACCGTCAGACCTAGAGTTCTGAAACTTTAGAATCCTGTTCTAGACCTCAGGTCGATAGTGCGTGGTGAGTTACGTGTTGCAATGACTTCAATACATTTTTGCATCACAAAAATGACGACGTTTAGAAATGTCCCAGAGTCGCAAGACTAGGTGCATTGCGACCGTCTCGGCCCATATAGACAGACCCCAACGTTTCTGTCCGATAGCTCATTCAAGGACCCTGAAGCAAGTCATGGAACAAAAGTGGATTTTCAGCACCAATTAGGGTTTTGCTCGGACACCAAATGACCGATCGAGCCGAAACTTGGGATTCGGGGTCGCCTCAGCTAGGCCTACACATAACATAAGAAATGGACCCGCAGCTAGAACGTAACTACGTGTTTTATGTTTTTTTTTTTATGGTTTGAACCAAAGGCGTTGTGAATTTTGGGCCAGCTCTGAAGTATGTGATAGTTGGCTACTAAACGAGTTGGAAAAAGTGGGTTTAGTGTCAGTTTGTATCAGTTTGGTGTCAGAATGATATCTAATTGACTGAAGGACGGTGACTTGCTGGTGACTCTTGTCCATTTGCAATATGTTTAAACAGTGAGGTACCATCACCAAAAGTGACATTCTGAAATCAACCCTAACGAGCCATTGAGATGAACCAGAATCACTGCCCAGCCATCCCGAGTTCATCGGGCAAGTCAATTTCACATTCCTGCAGGATTTTTATAGCATGACAAATTTGTGATGGTACCTGCCCATTGAACCATATTGCAAATACACAGTGACTTTGCAAAAGTGAGAAAACATCACCAAATGGACATGATGAAATCAACACAACGAGTGATGGAAAGGAACAACTATCACTGCCAGGCCATCCTGTGTTCATCAGGCCAGTCAATTTTACATTCCTGCAGTATTTTTATAGCATGACAAAACCGTGATGGTACATGCCCATTGAACCATATTGCAAATACACAGTGACTTTGCAAAAGTGAGAAAACATCACCAAATGGACATGATGAAATCAACACAACGAGTGATGGAAAGGAACAACTATCACTGCCCGGCCATCCTGTGTTCCCATAGCGGGCATTAATATCAGAATGACCATTAAATGCATTTACAAACATATTTTTATTGTTGGGTTACCAGGTGCCTATTTTCAATCACCAGTTGCACAACAATGCGTATCCATCAGAATATTTTAAACAGTCCATAAAGCACTCAGGACGGCCCCCATAGATAGAGGGCCGTAGTAGGGTACTCCCATAGCGGGTATGGACAATAGGAGTCCCGGTAAATGCATTTACAACCATATTTGTATTTTTGGGTTACCAGTTGCAAAACAATGCACGTGCATTTGCAATATGATTGTATAGTGAAAAAACATCACCAAATGGACATGATGAAATCAACACAACGAGTGATGGAAAGGAACAACTATCACTGCCCGGACATCCAGAGTTCATCAGGCCAGTCAATTTAGCATTTTTGCAGGATTTTTGAGCATGTCAAATTTCTTATGGCATTTGGCCCCCAAAAAAGTGACTTTTGACTTTGACTTTTGACTACCTATGAAATCATATTGTAAATGGAAAAATCATATTCCTTATGCACAAGTTTTAAAAAATGATGATAATAAAATACAACTAAAGTATGTTGATACAGTTCTTATACGTGTGTAATTGACACAAAATTTGAAAGAATTTCGAAAAACGGTCCAGAAAGCACTTTTTTAAGGGTGTGTGAAGGTTTTTACAAAATTTTTACATTTTTGACTTTGACTTTTGACTTCCTATGAAATCATATTGAAAATGGACAAAACATATTACTTATGCGCATGTAAAAAAAATATATGATAATAAAATTGGACAAAAGTATATTCATACAGTTCTTACACATGTGTAATTGACCAAAAAATCTAAAGAATTTCAAAAAACGGCCCAGAAAGCACTTTTTTAAGGGGTGATAAGTTTTTGACAAAAAATTCATTTTTTCAAAATTTTGCCTTTGGAGGTTGACTTGGGTTACATTTAACATTTACATTTAAGTCATTTAGCAGACGCTCTTATCCAGAGCGACTTACAGATTGGTTACATTTCCAATATGAAAAACCATGGTGGAGCGGATTCGCCACCTGTTGAATTTTTAAAGTGTTACAACTGGCAATTGCCATATGGCATTTGCAATACACTTTGCATGAATCAACGCCGAATTGGGTGGTATTGGACAATGTGTACATGGTTTGTCCGATGCCAATGACTTCCCATTCATTTTTGTCCAATACAGGGGGGTCTTCCCTTACATACACTAAGTTGACTGTGCCTTTAAACAGCTTGGCAAATTCCAGAAAATTTTGTCATGGCTTTAGAAGCTTCTGATAGGCTAATTGATAATTTGAGACAATTGAAAGTGTACCTGTGGATGTATTTCAAGACCTACCTTCAAACTCAGTGCCTCTTTGCTTAACATCATAGGAAAATCAAAAGAAATCAGCCAAGTCTCGTTCATCCATGGGAGCAATTTCCAAACGCCTGAGAGTACCATGTTCATCTGTACAAACAATAGTACACAAGTATAAACACTATGGGACAACGCAACCGTCATACCACTCAGGAAGTAGACGCATTCTGTCTCCTAGAGATGAACGTACTTTGGTGCAAAAAGTGCAAATGAATCGCAGAACAAAGTCAAAGGACCTTGTGAAGATGTTGGAGGAAACAGGTACAAAAGTATTTATATCCACAGTAAAACTATGTGGACATAACCTGAAAGGCCGCTCAGCAAGGAAGTCGGCACTGCTCCAAAATCACCATAAAAAAACAGACTACGGTTTGCAACTGCACATGGGGAGAAACACTGTACTTTTTGGAGAAATTTCCTCTGGTCTGATGAAACCATAATAGAACTCTTTGGCTATAATGACCATCATTTTGTTGGGAGTAAAAAGGGGGATGCTTGCAAGCCGAAGAACACCATCCCAACCGTGAAGCACGGGGTGGCAGCATCATGTTGGGTGGGTGCTTTGCTGCAGGAGGGACTGGTGCACTTCACAAAATAGATGGCATCATGAGGCAGGACAATTACGTGAATATATTGAAGCAACATCTCAAGACATCAGTCAGGAAGTGAAAGCTTGGTCGAAAATTGGTCTTCCAAATGGACAATGACCCCAAGCATACTTCCAAAGTTATGGTAAAATGGCTTAAGGACCACAAAGTCAAGGTATTGGAGTGGCCATCACAAAGCCCTGACCTCAATCCTATAGAACATTTGTGTGCAGAACTGAAAAGTGTGTGCGAGTAAGGAGGCCAACAAACCTGACTCAGTTACACCAGCTCTGTCAGGAGGAATGGGACAAAATTAACCCAACCTATTCTGGGAAGCTTATGGAAGGCTACCCTAAACGTTTGACCCAATTTAAACCATTTAAATGCAATGCTGCCAAATACTAATTCAGTGTCTGTAAACTTCTGACCCACTGGGAATGTGATGAAAGAAATAAAAGCTGAAATAAATCATTCTCTCTAGTATTATTCTGACATTTCACATTCTTAAAATAAAGTGATGATCCTAACTGACCTAAGATAGGGAATTTTTACTAGGATTAAATTGTGAATAGCTGAGTTTAAATGTATTTGGCTAAGGTGTATGTAAACTTGTGACTTAAAATTGTATAAGTTTTTTCTGTTTGTTTTATGTTATAGAGCATAAAAGATTGGAGAAGTGGTCTATCCGTACATCTTCGTTTTGGATTGATAACTAGTCATATTGTTGTTTGGTTAGAGTTTTCCAATTTTCCCAGTTGTTAGATTATATGGAATCTTTAATTACATTGAGCTGATTTTTGACGTGCTCCCCCCTTCTCTCTTTCTTTCTTTCTTTTTTTCTTTCTTTCTTTCTTTCTTTCTTCTTTCTTTCTTTCTTTCTGTCTCAGCATGTGATTGATGGTGTAGAGGGAAGGAGCCGGCGTATTGATGAAGCAGCCTTTATTTACTCACCTAGCCGCCATGATGACTGCAGCCAGCACTGAAGAATGGGCCCAGAGAGAAAGGGATGAGTAGAGAGGAAGTGAAATGAAGGGAGAGAGATAGGGATGAGGAGAGAGAGAAATAATGGAGGAAAAAGGGAGAGGGGTAGAGAGCAGAGAGGTAGAGAATAGAGAGGGTGAAGAATACATAAGACCAAGAAGAAGAGAAAATGGAGAACAAGAGAAATTGATAAATATATAAATAGAGGGAGAGAGGGATTCATGGAAAGAGAAAAGTAAATGAAGAGAGGATGAGAGAAATAACGAAAGAGAGAAGGGTGGAAGGGGGAAGGGAGAATGTAAGCTCCTAGGAACATTATCATAATTGTCACATTTGATCAGCAAGGACCTCTAGTTAAGTTCATGGACCACTGCCTCTCCCCAACCTCCCTACCCCTGGATTCTGCATAGATGTTTTATACACACAGACAAACACACATACACACGTCGAGCGATCCTGGATCCGGGATCGTGAATACAGCCTCAAGCTCATTACCATAACGCAACGTTAACTATTCATGAAAATCGCAAATGAAATGAAATTAATCTATTTGCTCTCAAGCTTAGCCTTTTGTTAACAACACTGTCATCTCAGATTTTCAAAATATGCTTCTCAACCATAGCAAACTAGCATTTAACATTTAGCGTTAGCATTAGCATTTAGCGTTAGCATTAGCAGGCAACATTTTCACAAAAAACAGCAAAAACATTCAATAAATCATTTACCTTTGAATAACTTCGGATGTTTTCAATGAAGAGACTCAGTTAGATAGCAAATGTTCAGGTTTCCTGAAAGATTAGTTGCGCAGGAGAAACCGGTCCGTTTTATGCGTCATGTTTGGCTACCAAAAAAAAACAAAAATTCATTTACCCAAACGCCAAACTTTCTTCCACATTAACTCCATAATATCGACTGAAACATGGTAAACGTTGTTTAGAATCAATCCTCAAGGTGTTTTTCACATATCTCTTCATGATATATCATTCCTGGAAGTCTCCTCTCTGTCTCAATCACATGGATGAATGCGAGCAGCTTGGAGATTACGCAACAATTTCAACAAAGGACACTGGGCGGACCCATGGTAAATGTAGTCTCTTATGGCCAATCTTCCAATGATATGCCTACAAATATGTCAAAATGCTGAAGACAACTTGGAAAAACGATAGAAAGGGCAGGCTAATTCATGGCGCTTTCACAGCCATATAAGGAGACAATGGAAAACAGAGCCTCAAAAATCCTGCTCATTTCCTGTTTGAAGTTGCATGTTGGTTTCGCCTGAAAGATCAGTTCTGGGGCACCCACAGATAATATCTTTGCAGTTTTGAAAACGTCAGAGTGTTTTCTTTCCAAAGCTGGCAATTATATGCATAGTCGAGCATTTTTTTGTGACAAAATATTGCGCTTAAAACGGGCACGTTTTTTTTATCCAATAATGAAATAGCGCCCCCCTAGCTTCAACTGGTTAAACTTCCCCAAAGCATAGCTTTGTTGTCTATTTGAATTGAAACAGGGAAGAGGACCAGATTACAAATGGAGGGGGGGTTGAAGGGGGAATAAAGAGACTGAGAAAGAGAGCAGAAGGGAGGCCCAATGAAATTGAAAAGAGAGGCAGCGTGGAAAGAGAGAGATGGGGATTGAGAGGGGGAAAAGATAGCGAGAGAGAAAAGGAGGGCATAAACATGAATCAATGTAGATCTCCTGCTAAGTTCATGGACCGTTGCTGCCGCACTTCTAGACAATGAATAAATAGTACTTTCAGAGTTGTTTGAGTTCGAATAGTTGTTAGTCTAGTTAGTGTTGTTTGTGATGTTAGTGTTTTTAGTGTTGGACTTGTTAGTGTTATTAGTATTGGTCCTGTCAGTGTTATTGGTGTTGGTCTTGTTTGTGTTTTCAGTCTTGGTCTTGTTTGTGTTTTCAGTCTTGGTCTTGTTAGTGTTGTTAGTGTTGTTATTGTTTTTATTGTTGATATTGTTAATAGTGTTGTTAGAGATGCTAGTGTTGTTATTGTTGTTAGTATTGATAGTTTTGTTTGCATTGTTAGTGTTTTTATTGTTGCTATTGTTGTAAGTATTGTTAGTGTTGTTATTGTTGTTAGTGTTGTTATTGTTGCTATTGTTGTAAGTATTATTAGTGTTGTTATTGTTGTTCGTGTTGTTCATGTTGTTCGAGTTCATCGTGTTGTTATTGTTGTTATTGTTATTATTGTTGTTAGTGTTGTTACATGTGTTTGTTGTTAGAGTTGTTAGTGTTGTTACTGTTGTTGGTGTTGTTAATGTTGCTCGTGTTGTTAGTGGTGTTAGAGTTGTTATTGTTGATAATGTTGTTGGTGTTCAAGTTGTTAGAGTTGTTAGAGGTGTTAGAGTTGTTGGTGTTGTTAGTGTTGTTAGTTTTGTTAGTGTTGTTATTGTTGTTAATTAGTGTTGTTAGAGATGTTATTGTTGTTAGTGTTGTTAGTTTTGTTATTGTTGTTATTGTTGTTAGTTAGTGTTGCTAGAGATGTTATTGTTGTTAGTGTTGTTAGTTTTGTTATTGTTGTTATTGTTTATTTTTGTTGTTAGGGGTATTGTTGTTAGAGTTGTTATTAATTTTAGAGTTTTAAGTGTTGTTATTAATGTTAGTGTTGTTCATGTTGTTCAAGCTTTTAGACTTTTTAGAGTTGTTAGAGTTGTTTGAGAAGTTAGTATTGTTATTGTTGTTATTGTTGTTAGAGTTGTTAGTGTTGTTATTAATGTTAGTGTTGTTTGAGTTGTTGTCCTGACCCCTCCTGTCTCAGCTTCCAGTATTTATGCTGCAGTAGTTTATGGGTCGGGGGGCTTGGGTCAGTTTGTTATATCTGGAGTACTTCTCCTGTCTTATCCGGTGTCCTGTGTGAATTTATACCTCTAGGTCTAATGTTAAATACCTCTATCTCTAATGTTAAATACCTCTAGGCCTAATGTTAAATACCTCTAGATCTAATGTTAAATATCTCTAGATCTAATGTTAAATACCTCTAGGCCTAATATTAAATATCTCTAGGTCTAATGTTAAATATCTCTAGATCTAATGTTAAATACCTCTAGATCTAATGTTAAATACCTCTAGATCTAATATTAAATACCTCTAGATCTAATGTTAAATATCTCTAGATCTAATGTTAAATACCTCTAGATCTAATGTTAAATACCTCTAGATCTAATATTAAATACCTCTAGATCTAATATTAAATACCTCTAGATCTAATGTTAAATACCTCCATCTCTAATGTTAAATACCTCTATCTCTAACATTAAATACCTCTATCTCTAACATTAAATTCCTCTGTCTCTAATGTTGAATACCTTTCTCACTAACGTTAAATACTTGTATCTCTAACATTAAATACCTCAGGATGGATACAGGTAGGCTTGAGACTAAACAACAGGGTAGATACATGCAGGCGTAAGACTAAACAACAGGGTAGATAAATGTAGGCTTGAGACTAAACAACAGGGTAGATACATGCAGGCGTAAGACTAAACAACAGGGTAGATACATGCAGGCTTAAGACTAAACAACAGGGTAGATACATGCAGGCTTAAGACTAAACAACAGGGTAGATGCATGCAGGCTTAAGATTAAACAACAGGACAGACACATGCAGGCTTAAGACTAAACAACAGGGTAGATACATGCAGGCTTAAGACTAAACAACAGGGTAGATACATGCAGGCTTAAGACTAAACAACAGGGTAGATACATGCAGGCTTAAGACTAAACAACAGGGTAGATTCATGCAGGCTTAAGACTAAACAACAGGGTAGATACATGCAGGCTTAAGACTAAACAACAGGGTAGATACATGCAGGTTTAAGATTAAACAACAGGACAGATACATGCAGGCTTAAGACTAAACAACAGGGTAGATACATGCAGGCTTAAGACAAAACAACAGGGTAGATACATGCAGGCTTGAGACTAAACAACAGGGTAGATTCATGCAGGCTTAAGACTAAACAACAGGGTAGAGACATGCAGGCTTGAGACTAAACAACAGGGTAGATACATGCAGGCTTAAGACTAAACAACAGGGTAGATACATGCAGGCTTAAGACTAAACAACAGGGTAGATACATGCAGGCTTAAGACTAAACAACAGGGTAGATACATGCAGGCTTAAGATTAAACAACAGGACAGATACATGCAGGCTTAAGACTAAACAACAGGGTAGATACATGCAGGCTTAAATACCTCTAGATCTAATGTTAAATACCTCTAGATCTAATATTAAATACCTCTAGATCTAATGTTAAATATCTCTAGATCTAATGTTAAATACCTCTAGATCTAATGTTAAATACCTCTAGATCTAATATTAAATACCTCTAGATCTAATATTAAATACCTCTAGATCTAATGTTAAATACCTCCATCTCTAATGTTAAATACCTCTATCTCTAACATTAAATACCTCTATCTCTAACATTAAATTCCTCTGTCTCTAATGTTGAATACCTTTCTCACTAACGTTAAATACTTGTATCTCTAACATTAAATACCTCAGGATGGATACAGGTAGGCTTGAGACTAAACAACAGGGTAGATACATGCAGGCGTAAGACTAAACAACAGGGTAGATAAATGTAGGCTTGAGACTAAACAACAGGGTAGATACATGCAGGCGTAAGACTAAACAACAGGGTAGATACATGCAGGCTTAAGACTAAACAACAGGGTAGATTCATGCAGGCTTAAGACTAAACAACAGGGTAGATGCATGCAGGCTTAAGATTAAACAACAGGACAGATACATGCAGGCTTAAGACTAAACAACAGGGTAGATACATGCAGGCTTAAGACTAAACAACAGGGTAGATACATGCAGGCTTAAGACTAAACAACAGGGTAGATACATGCAGGCTTAAGACTAAACAACAGGGTAGATTCATGCAGGCTTAAGACTAAACAACAGGGTAGATACATGCAGGCTTAAGACTAAACAACAGGGTAGATACATACAGGTTTAAGATTAAACAACAGGACAGATACATGCAGGCTTAAGACTAAACAACAGGGTAGATACATGCAGGCTTAAGACAAAACAACAGGGTAGATACATGCAGGCTTGAGACTAAACAACAGGGTAGATTCATGCAGGCTTAAGACTAAACAACAGGGTAGAGACATGCAGGCTTGAGACTAAACAACAGGGTAGATACATGCAGGCTTAAGACTAAACAACAGGGTAGATACATGCAGGCTTAAGACTAAACAACAGGGTAGATACATGCAGGCTTAAGACTAAACAACAGGGTAGATACATGCAGGCTTAAGATTAAACAACAGGACAGATACATGCAGGCTTAAGACTAAACAACAGGGTAGATACATGCAGGCTTAAGACAAAACAACAGGGTAGATACATGCAGGCTTGAGACTAAACAACAGGGTAGATTCATGCAGGCTTAAGACTAAACAACAGGGTAGATACATGCAGGCTTAAGACTAAACAACAGTGTAGATACATGCAGGCTTAAGACTAAACAACAGGGTAGATACATGCAGGCGTAAGATTACACAACAGTGTAGATACATGCAGGCTTAAGACTAAACAACAGGGTAGAGACATGCAGGCTTAAGACTAAACAACAGGGTAGATACATGCAGGCTTAAGACTAAACAACAGGGTAGCTGCAGAGTTGAAATGGTTATTATTGAATTAGTAACCATGAATGGGACAAGCGAAACATGAATATATGAATGAGCCATAGTGATAAGACTCTCCAACTCACCTCCTCTAAGCAGTAGCTTCCTGCTGCACAACATGGTTAAGATTGCTATTGACAAGGTCAAGATCTTTCCATGATCCAGTTCATACCTATTCGTCTCTGTCCCTGGTTCAAGATGGCTTGTGTTCCTTATTCTACTGATGTTTCTTATTCATTACTGCTTAAAGTAGAGCAAGGAACATCATCTAACAATCTAGTGGTGTTTCGGCAATGTTATTTTAGTTGATTTCACCTCAGTCACTATGACTTTCAACCTTCCACAAGGCCATAGTTTCTAATGAGGATCATTGATTTGATTTCAGTTTCTGAGGCGTCCAAGCTGATTATTCATGTTAAATTGTAGATATTTAATATCTATGTCTTCAATGTTTCCCAGAGCCTAGTGACATGCCTGATGTTGTACAGTCACACAAACACACATAAACAGACACACACATTCACACACGCACGCACGAAGTGACATTGCAGGGCCCTGATTGGTGAGAATGCAGGGCTGGTGATGGAGGGCATTGTAAATGTGGTAGATTTACATTCTCCCCACTCCTAGACACACACACACACACACACACACACACACACACACATACTCAGTACCACCAGGATGACAGTATCCGCGAAACAAACGGAGGACACACTCTAGCTCTGTGTTTCCGAACAGAATTTAAAACTCGTACGCACAGCACTGCCTCTGAACCTTTTACCTGGGTGTCTCTTCAAATACCCTCCCTGTCCCAAATGGCACCCTAGTTCCTATATATTGCACTACTTTATACTAGGGCCCAGAGGGCTCTGGTCCAAAATTGTTCACTAGGTAGAGAATAGGGTGCTATTTGGGATGCAACCTCCCTCTCAACAGGACACAATGCGTTTCCCGTTTCCCCATCATACATAGAGCTTTACTGGCAGTCTTCTCTCCTAATGGCCCCCCTCTGTCCCATCCCCAGGACCTGCCTGGGTTGACTGTTCACTGTAATGTTGACTTAAGGCAGTGTGGTACTCAAGCCCAGTGGTGACACAAATGGTTGCCACCCGTCACCCAAGTGGGTGCTACACATTGTTGAGGATGAGGTGCATTCCACCCTTACTATGCAAAGCACTTAGAGCAGCACTATAGAAATCCAATCAACATGGCTATTATTACGTTCTTATTGCTGTAAATCAGCGTTGTGTCGTAACGGGTTGGTAGACCCTCTCGGTTCATACTGCTGTAAATCAGTGTTGTGTCGTAACTGGTTGGGAGACCCTCTCGGTTCATACTGCTGTAAATCAGTGTTGTGTCGTAACGGGTTGGTAGACCCTCTCGGTTCATACTGCTGTAAATCAGTGTTGTGTCGTAACGGGTTGGTAGACCGTCTCGGTTCATACTGCTGTAAATCAGTGTTGTGTCGTAACGGGTTGGTAGATCCTCTCGGTTCATACTGCTGTAAATCAGTGTTGTGTCGTAACTGGTTGGTAGACCCTCTCGGTTCATACTGCTGTAAATCAGTGTTGTGTCGTAACTGGTTGGTAGACCCTCTCGGTTCATACTGCTGTAAATCAGTGTTGTGTCGTAACGGGTTGGGAGACCCTCTCGGTTCATACTGCTGTAAATCAGTGTTGTGTCGTAACGGGTTGGTAGACCCTCTCGGTTCATACTGCTGTAAATCAGTGTTGTGTCGTAACGGGTTGGTAGACCCTCTCGGTTCATACTGCTGTAAATCAGTGTTGTGTCGTAACTGGTTGGTAGACCCTCTCGGTTCATACTGCTGTAAATCAGTGTTGTGTCGTAACGGGTTGGGAGACCCTCTGGGTTCATACTGCTGTAAATCAGTGTTGTGTCGTAACTGGTTGGTAGACCCTCTCGGTTCATACTGCTGTAAATCAGTGTTATGTCGTAATGGGTTGGTAGACCCTCTCGGTTCATACTGCTGTAAATCAGTGTTATGTCGTAACGGGTTGGGAGACCCTCTCGGTTCATACTGCTGTAAATCAGTGTTATGTCGTAACGGGTTGGTAGACCCTCTCGGTTCATACTGCTGTAAATCAGTGTTGTGTCGTAACGGGTTGGTAGACCCTCTCGGTTCATACTGCTGTAAATCAGTGTTGTTTTGTAACGGGATGGTAGACCCTCTCGGTTCACATGTGTTAGTATGAATTTAGCTTAACACCCCCATCCTATTTTGTGGACTGCTGTGCTGATATAGGATGGTTTGAGTTTTTGGTTGATTACCCAATACCCTTAATCCCATGGTTTATATGCAGTCTCTTCCTGCCTCTGTCTGGTTGGCTGGTTATGTTATTCTGTGCTATCTGGCTGTTGGGGGGATTGATTGTGTGAATAAGAGACACTCCACTGCTCATGATCCTACACATTTAATGGGCTCCACTAGACGATGGGCAACAGCTTGAAAGAGAGTGTGTGTGTGTGTGTGTGTGTGTGTGTGTGTGTGTGTGTGTGTGTGTGTGTGTGTGTGTGTGTGTGTGTGTGTGTGTGTGTGTGTGTGTGTGTGTGTGTGTGTGTGTGTGTGTGTGTGTGTGTGAGAGAGAGAGTTTTTTATCAGTTTTAGTGAGCATATCATCATGTGTGTGTGCATGTGTAGGTGGAAGTGAACGGGTCTGGCTATACAGCACAGTCAAATGAAGCGGAATGGAACACATGTTTGACCCAATCGAATCAAACGGGCCACTTACCCCATTAGCACCTCTCTCCCTGTCTTTGGTGCGACAGACATGAATCTGCCTTCGTAAATTACTTAAACACCCCCCTCATAGTGCTCCTCCCTCCATTCCTCCATCTCTCCATCCCTCCATCCCTCTTCCCTCCATCCCTCCATCTCTCCATCCCTCCTCCTCTCCATCCCTCCATCCATCCCTCAATCCCTCCATCTCTCCATCCCTCAATCCCTCTTCCCTCAATCCCTCCATCCCTCCTCGCTCCATCCCTCCTCCTTCCTCCTTCCATCCCATTCACCATCATCCCTCAATCTCTGTCTACATCTCTCCCTCCATCCCTCCTCCCTCATCCCTCCATCTTTCCATCCCTTCTCCCTCCATCCCTCCTCCTTTCCTCCTTCTATCATTCCTCAATCTCTGTCTTACATCTCTCCCTCCATCCCTCCTCCCTCATCCCTCCATCTTTCCATCCCTTCTCCCTCCATCCCTCCTCCCTCATCCCTCCATCTTTCCATCCCTTCTCCCTCCATCCCTCCTCCTTCCTCCTTCTATCATTCCTCAATCTCTGTCTTACATCTCTCCCTCCATCCCTCCTCCCTCATCCCTCCATCTTTCCATCCCTTCTCCCTCCATCCCTCCTCCTTCCTCCTTCTATCATTCCTCAATCTCTGTCTTACATCTCTCCCTCCATCCCTCCTCCCTCATCCCTCCATCTATCCATCCCTTCTCCCTCCATCCCTCCTCCTTCCTCCTTCTATCATTCCTCAATCTCTGTCTTACATCTCTCCCTCCATCCCTCCTCCCTCATCCCTCCATCTATCCATCCCTTCTCCCTCCATCCCTCCTCCTTTCCTCTTTCTATCATTCCTCAATCTCTGTCTTACATCTCTCCCTCCATCCATCTCCCTCATCCCTCCATCCCATCCCCTCCCTCATCCCCTCCATCTTTCATCCCTTACATCTCCCTCCATCCCTCCTCCCTCATCCCTCCATCTTTCCATCCCTTCTCCCTCCATACCTCCTCCTTCCTCCTTCTATCATTCCTCAATCTCTGTCTTACATCTCTCCCACATCCCTCCTCCCTCATCCCTCCATCTTTCCATCCCTTCTCCCTCCATCCCTCCTCCCTCATCCCTCCATCTTTCCATCCCTTCTCGCTCCATCCCTCCTCCTTCCTCCTTCCATCCCATTCACCATCATCCCTCAATCTCTGTCTACATCTCTCCCTCCACCCCTTCTCCCTCCATCCCTCCATCTTTCCATCCCTTCTCCCTCCATCCCTCCTCCTTCATCCTTCTATCATTCCTCAATCTCTGTCTACATCTCTCCCTCCATCCCTCCTCCCTCATCCCTCCATCTTTCCATCCCTTCTCCCTCCATCCCTCCTCCCTTCTCCCTCCATCCCTCCTCCTTCCTCCTTCTATCATTCCTCAATCTTTGTTTATTTCCCTCCCTCCATTTATCTCACAATCACCCCCCTTAGTCTCTTCCCAACCCTACAGTGTTGTTGCAGGTAATTTGCAATACTAAGCGTAATTTGGCAATCTGCGTCCCTCTCTCACGGCCCCCTAATCATTTTATCTCTGCTTTACAAGACTCACAATAAGTGATTAGGAAGGATTATAATATACATATTAGCTGTTGTTTTTGCGGCTTCTTGGAACTTTTTATTTCTACTCTCAACCCCCTCCATCCCTCCTCTTCCCACTATCCCACTTATCCAATTCTGTTAACCAAAGGAATCCAGGGAGAGGAGAGGGGGAGAGTGATGGAGAGAGGGTGAGAGACAGAGAGAGGATAGAGAAGGAGATGAGGTTAGAGACAGAGAGAAGGAGAGAAGGAGAGTGATGGAGAGAGGGTGAGAGACAGAGAGAAGGAGAGAAGGAGAGTGATGGAGAGAGGGTGAGAGACAGAGAGAAGGAGAGTGATGGAGAGAGGGTGAGAAACAATGAGAAGGAGAGTGATGGAGAGAGGGTGAGAGACAGAGATGGAGAGAGGGTGAGAGACAGAGAGAAGGAGAGTGATAGAGAGAGGATGAGAGACAGAGAGAAGGAGAGTGATGGAGAGAGGGTGAGAGACAGAGAGAAGGCCCCATTACCTATTTATTGTGGTAAGTAAATGAGTGAATAATAGTTTGTAATCAGGACATTGGACTAGTGAGAACAGTATTAGGTTCAGCTCATATATCATTGGGTAAATGCAGCAGAGGAGTAAAGGAGGTGTGAAGGTTTTTTTGTGGGGGGGGCTTGTAATATTGGGGTGAGTCCTTGCTTATGCATACTTTTTAATGGCTCCCAACTCAGCCATCCAAAAACACACATATTCAAACACACACACACAGGCACTCTCACACAGCTGGCCTTCCTACTATACAATGGCTTGTGAAAGTATTCACCCCCTTGGCATTTTTCCACTTTTGTTGCCTTTACAACCTGGAATTAAACTGGATTTTCTGGGGGTTTGTATAATTTGTTTTACACAACATGCCTACCACTTTGAAGATGCTAAATATTTTTTATAGTGAAGCAAACAACACATAAGACTAAAAAACTGAAAACTGGAAAGGTACATAACTATTCACTCCCCCAAAGTCAATACTTTGTAGAGCCACCTTTTGCAGCAATTACAGCTGCATGTCTCTTGGGGTATGTCTCTATAAGCTTGGCACGTCTAGCCCCTGGGATTTTTGCCCATCTGAGGTTTGTAGTCTCATTTAAGTGATTGTCTATCCAATATGCTGTGTCTATGGGGCCAGATTGCACTTCCCAGGGCTTCCAGCAGATGTCACCAGTCTTTAGAAAGTTGTTTGAGGCTTCTATTGTTGATTAAGAGCTGGTTCAACAAGTGGACTAGGCTGAGGCCAATCAGTTGTTTACTGCGCGGTCACGCGGGCGCGCCATTCCTTCTTTTTCCTTTGTAATGAATAAGCTATTGTCCGGTTGGAATATTATTGAAGATTAGATTATAAAAAGACCCTAAGGGTTGATTGTAAACATTGTTTGACATGTTTCTACAAACTGTAATGGAATTCTTTTGACTTTTCATCTGGATTTTGGAATAGTGAACTAAACGCACAAACAAAACGGAGGTATTTGGTTATAAATATGGATGTAATCGAACAAAACAAACATTTCTTGTGGAAGGGGGAGTCCTGGGAGTGCATTCCGACGAAGATCAGCAAAGGTAAGTGAAGATTTATAATGCTATTTATGACTTTTGTTGACTCCACAATTTGGCTGGTAACTGTATGGGCTTGCTCTTGTTGCTGAACACTGTTCTCAGATTATTGAATATTGTGTAGCTCAGTTGGTAGAGCATGGCGCTTGTAACGCCAGGGTAGTGGGTTCGATCCCCGGGACCACCCATACGTAGAATGTATGCATGCATGACTGTAAGTCGCTTTGGATAAAAGCGTCTGCTAAATGGCATATATTATATTATTATTATACTGTAAAGCTTTTTTGAAATCTGACACAGCGGTTGCATTAAGAACAAGTGTTTCTTTAATTCTATGCAAAACATGTATCTCTCATCAAAGTTTATGATGAGTATTTATGTTATTTGATGTGGCTCTCTGCAATTTCTCCGGATGTTTTGGAGGCATTTCTGAACATGGTGCCAATGTAAACTGAGGTTTTTGGATATAAATGTGAACTTGATCGAACAAAACGTAAATGTATTGTGTAACATTGAGTCCTGGGAGTGTCATCTGATGAGGATCGTCAAAGGTTAGTGATTCATTTTATCTCTATTTCAACTTTTTGTGACACCTCTCTTTGGTTGGAAAATGGCTGAATGCTTTCTGTGACTAGTTGCTGACCTAACATAATGATATGTTCTGCTTTCACCGAAAAGCCTTTTTGAATTTGGACATTGTGGTTGGATTAACAAGAACTGTATCTTTAAAAAGGTGTAAAATTCTTGTATGGTTGAGGAATTTTAATTATGAGATTTCTGTTGTTTTGAATTTGGCACCCTGCAATTTCACTGGCTGTTGGCGAGGTGGAACGCTAGCAGCACACCATTCGAGTGCTGCTTTAGCAGTATGCTTAGGGTCATTGTCCTGCTGGAAGGTGAACCTCCATCCCAGTCTCAAATGTCTGGGAGAATGAAACAGGTTTCCCTTCAATAATCTCCCTGTATTTTGCACCATCCATCATTCCTTCAATTCTGACCAGTTTCCCAGTCCCTGCCGATGAAAACATCCCTGCAGCATGTTGCTGCCAACACCATAATTCAATGTGGGGATGGTATTCTCGGGGTGATGAGAGGTGTTGGGTTTGTGCCAGAAATAGAGTTAAAACCACTTGCTCCTACCTGGCACGCAGGCGTCCCATCTAGAGCTCTGGAAATGCAAATGCGCTACGCTAAATGCTAATAGTATTAGTTAAAACTCAAACGTTCATTAAAATACACATGCAGGGTATTGAATTAAAGCTACACTCGTTGTGAATCCAGGCAACAAGTCAGATTTTTAAAATGCTTTTCGGCGAAAGCATGAGAAGCTATTATCTGATAGCATGTAACACCCCAAAATACCTGCAGGGGACGTAAACAAAATAATTAGCATAGTCGGCGCTACACAAACCGCACAAATAAAATATAAAACATTCATTACCTTTGACAATCTTCTTTGTTGGCACTCCTAGATGTCCCATAATCACTATTGGGTCTTTTTTTCAATTAAATCGGTCCATATATAGCCTGGATATCGATCTATGAAGACTGTGTGATAAATGGAAAAAAATATTGTTTCATAACGTAACGTCATTTTTTAAAATTCAAAAAGTAGACAATAAACTTTCACAAAACACTTTGAAATACTTTTGTAATGCAACTTTAGGTATTAGTAAACGTTAATAAGCGATCAAATTAATCACGAGACGAAGTGTTTTCTATAGGGGTCCGTCTTGAAATACTGTCCGTGTATTTCTCAACCAAAATATCCGGTCGGAGACAGGAAGAAATGGGCTGTTCAGTGATCAGATTTTCCTGCACTTTTCAATGAAACGCACGTTCTGTAAAAGTCACAGCCATGATTTAACCAGTTTTATAAACGACTGAGTGTTTTCTACCCACACATACTAATCATATGCATATACTATATTCCTGGCATGAGTAGCAGGGCGCTGAAATGTTGCGCGATTTTTAACAGAATGTTCGAAAAAGTAGAGGGTAGACTGAAGAGGTTAACCTTGATGGCCAAAAAGCTCAATTTTAGTCTCTCATCTGACCAGAGTACCTTCTTCTATACGTTTGGGGAGTCTCCCACATGCCTTTTAGTGAACACCAAACGTGTTTGCTTATTTTTTTCTTTATGCAATATTTTGTTTTTCTGGCCACTCTTCCATGAACTTAGCTCTGTGGAGAGTACGGTTTAAAGTACTCCAATCTCCACTGTGGAGCTTTGCAACTCCTTCAGGGTTATCGTTGGTCCCTTTGCTGCCTCTGTTATTAATGCCATCCTTTCCTGGTCTGTGAGATTTGGTGGGCGGCCCTTTCTTGGCAGGTTTGTTGTGGTGCAATATTCTTTCCATTATTTTATAATGGATATAATGGTGCTCCGTGGGATATTCAAAGTTTCTGATAATTTTTGAGAACCCAACTCTGATCTGTACTTCTCCACAACTTTCTCCTTGACCTGTTTGGAGAGCTCCTTGGTCTTCATGGTGCGGGCTTGCATGGTGGTGCCCCTTGCTTAGTGGTGTTGCAGACTCTGGGTGTTACGGTTTTCTTCTGGTGAAAGAGAGGCAGACCAAAACGCAGCGTGGTTATTTATAAACATCTTTAATAAAGATGATAACTTGAACAATGTATAATACAAAATAAGAAAGCATGGAAAACCGCAAACAGTCCTAACTAGTGCAAAACACAGAGACAGGAACAATCACCCACGAAATACCCAAAGAATATGGCTGCCTAAATATGCTTCCCAATCAGAGACAACAATAAACACCTGCCTCTGATTGAGAACCACTCTAGGCAACCATAGAGTTTCTTAGACAACTCTACTAAACACAACCCCACCAATCTAATAAACCGGTAGACAAGACAAGACACATAAATCACCCATGTCTTTCAGAACAGGTGTATGTCTACTGAGATCATGTGACAGATCATGTGACACTCAGATTGCACATAGGTGGACTTTATTTAACTAATTATGTGACTTCTGAAGGTAATTGGTTGAACCAGTTCTTATTTAGGGGCTTCATAGTAAAGGGGGTGAATTAATATGCACGCACCACTTTTTAGTTTTGTATTTGTATTTTTATTTTTATAAAAGTAATTTTTTTCAGGACCTCAGACTGGGCCGAAATGTCATCCTCCAACAGGACAACAAGCCTAAACAAACAGCCAAGACAACACAGGAGTGGCATTGGGACAAGTATCTGAATCTGGCACAGCCAAAGCCTGGACTTGAACCCTCTGGAGACACCTGAAAATAGTTGTGCAGCGATGCTCCCCATCCAACCTGACATAGCTTGACAGGATCTGCAGAGAAGAATGGGAGAAACTTCCCAAATACATGTGTGCCATGCATGTACCATCATGCCCAAGAATGCTCAAGGCTGTAATCACTGCCAAATGTGCGTCAACAAAGTACTGAGTAAAGGTTCTGAATACTTACTGTAAATCTGATATTTCAGTAATTTTTACAAGTCTTGTGTTGTGATCGGGTCTGTGGGACCCGTTTTAAATGTTTACTAAAATAAAAATGATACAATTAATTATTTTTTGAACCTGAGGCTGATTGGCCTTCACTCATTTTCTGTGAACATCTTAATCAGGATAGGGGGCGGTATTTCCCCTTTGGATGAATTGCGTGCCCATTTTAAACTGCATAAAAATCTGTCCTAAATTGCTAATATATGCATATTATTATTATTCTTGGATAGAAAACACTCTGAAGCTTCTAAAACCGTTTGAATTATGTCTGTGAGTATAACAGAACTCACAGGGCAGGCAATCTTCCAAACTAGTTTTGGGATCCTGAAAGTTGGGGCAACTCATGGCCCCCCCTTCCCAACAAGTTATGGTTCTGGAAACAGTTCCTATGTCTTCCACTAGATGTCCTCATTCAGTAGAGCGTTTAATTGTACAAGTGCTGTTAACTTTGACCCAATGAGGCGAAAAACTGAGTGTCGCAAGGATTTCCATGTGCGTTAGGGCGCGCTTTGGACACAGAGCTTCCTTTGTTCCAGCTAGCCCTAGATGAACTAGGATTGTCCGGTTGGAATGCCATTCGTTTTGTACGTTTATAACATCCTAAAGCTTGATTCTGCACTTAGTTTGACCAGTTTAGTCGACCTATAATATGTAATTTGGAAGTTTTGATGCGCAATTATTCTGGACCAGAAGTATTTTTTGGGGCATTTGAGCTGGAAGTGGTAGCATATGCTACTACATGGACACTAGAATTGAAACAAAACAATGTATTGGGTAAGTATGACTCCTTCCACTACATTCTGATCGAAGACCATCAAAGGTAAGGGAATATTTATGTTGTAATTTTGTATTTCTGTTGACTCCAACATAGCGGAGAAATATTGTTATGTCTGAGCGCTGTCTCAGGTTATTGCATAGTCAACTAATTCTGTAACGTTAAAAAAAATCTGACACAGCGGTTGCATTTAAAAAAACATATTTTCATTGAGTGTATACTGTGCACTCCTCTAGACAGACAGTTGAAGTCAGAAGTTTACATAAACCTTAGCCAAACACATTTAAACTCAGTTTTTCACAATTCCTGACATTTAACCCAAGTAAAATTCCCTTTCATAGGTCAGGTAGGATCACCACTTTATTTTAAGAATGTGAAATGTCAGGATAATAGTAGAGAGAATGATTTATTTCAGCTTTAATTTCTGTCATCACAGTCCCTGTGGGTCAGACATTTACACACTCAATTAGTATTTGGTAGCATTGCTTTTAAATTGTTTAACTTGGGTCAAAAGTTTCGGGTAGCATTACACAAGCTTCCCACACTAAGTTGGGTGAATTTTGTCCCATTCCTCCTGACAGAGCTGGTGTAACTGAGTAAGGTTTGTAAGGCCTCCTTGCTTGCACATGCTTTTTCAGTTCTGCCACAAATGTTTTATGGGATTGAGGTCAGGGCTTCGTGATGGCCACTCCAATACCTTGATCTTGTTGTCCTTATGTGATATTGCAACAACTTTGGATGTACGCTTTGGATAATTGTCCATTTGGAAGACCCATTTGCGACCAAGCTTTAACCTCCTGACTGATGAGAGATTTTGCTTCAATATATCCATGTCATTTTCCTGCCTCATGAAGCTATCTATTTTGTGAAGTGCACCAGTCCCTCCTGCAACAAAGCACCCCAACAACATGATGCTGCCTCCCCCGTGCTTCACGGTTGGGATGGTGTTCTTTGGCTTGCAAGCTTCCCGCTTTTTCCTCCAAACATAATGATGGTCATTTTGGCCAAACAGTTCTATTTTTGTTTCATCAGACCAGAGGACATTTCTTCAAAAGTACGATCATTGTCCCCATGTGCAGTTGCAAACTGTAGTCTGGCTTTTTTTTATGGCGGTTTTCGAGCAGTGGCTTCTTCCTTGCTGTGCGGCCTTTCTGGTTAAGTTGATAAAGGACTCGTTTTAATGTGGATATAGATACTTTTGTACCTTTTTCCTCCAACATCTTCACAATGTCCTTTGCTGCTGTTCTGGGATTGCTTTGCACTCTTTGCACCAAAGTATGTTCATCTCTAGGAGACAGAACGTGTCTCCTTCCTGAGCGGTATGATGGCTGCGTGGTCCCATGGTGTTTATACTTGCGTGCTATTGTTTTTACAGATGAAAGTCGTACCTTCAGGCATTTGAAAATTGCTTCCAAGGATGAACCAGACTTGTGGAGGTCAACAATTGTTTTTCTGAGGTCTTGGCTGTTTTTTCCCCGATTATCCCATGATGTCAAGCAAAGAGGCACTGCGTTTGAAGGTAGGCCTTGAAATACATCCACAGGTACACCTCCAATTGCTTGAAATTATGTCAATTAGCCAACCAGAAGGTTCTAAATCCATGACATCATTTTCTGGATGTTTTTCAAGCTGTTGTAAAGGCACAGTCAGGTTAGTGTATGAATTATAAGTGACAAAATCTGTCTGAAAACAATTGTTGGAAAAATGACTTGTGTCATGCACAAAGTAGATGTCCTAACTGACTTGTCAAAACTATTTTTGTAACCTCTCTATTGTACGTGGGATGCTAGCGTCCCATCTGGCCAACATCTAGTGAGATTGCAGAGCGCCAAATTCAATTACAGAAATGCTAATTATAAAAATTCTGAAAACATTTTTTTTTACAAATGTATGTTTAAAAATGTACTTCTTGTGAAACCAACCACAGTGTCATATTTATAAAATGCTTTTTGGCGAAATCATACCTAGCCCAGAACATACCTAGCCCAGAACATAGCCCAGTTGACAAATTATTACAAACAGTAACCAGCCAAGCAGAAGAGTTACAAAACTCAGAAAAAGAGATAAAATTAATCCCTTACCTTTGATGATCTTCATATGGTGGCAATCAGAAGACATTCATTTACTCAATAAATGTTCCTTTTGTTCAATGAAGTCTCTTTATATCCAAAAACCTCCGTTTTGTTAGTGCGTTTTCTTCAGTAATTCACAGGCTCAAACGCAGTCAAAACAATCAGACAAAAAAATCCAAATTGTATCTGTAACGGTGTTCGTCTGTTGAAAGAAGAGAGTCGGACCGAAATGCAGCGTGTAGGTTACTCATGACTTTAATGAAAGAATCGCTGTACATGAAATAACTGAAAGACGAAAACAACAAACGGAACGTGAAACTAATTACAGCCTATCTGGTGAATACTACACAAAGACAGGAACAATCACCCACGAAATACAAAGCGAAACTATGGCTCCCTAAATACGGTTCCGAATCAGAGACAACGATAAGCACCTGACTCTGATTGAGAATCGCCTCAGGCAGCCAAGCCTAACAACACCCCTAATCAGCCGCGATCCCAAATAATACAAACCCCAATACGAAAACAACATATAAACCCATGTCACACCCTGGCCTACCCAAACATATAACAAAAACACAAAATACAATGACCAAGGCGTGACAGTATCCATAAAGTTCATAGAAACATGTCAAACGTGTCAAACAATGTTTATATTCAATCCTCAGGTTGTTTTTTTAGCCTAAATGATCTATAATATTTCAACCGGACAATAACGGCATCAATATGAAAGGTAAACAAGAAATGCACATGTGCATGAAAAAGTTCTGCGACACGGTAGGGTCCACTCGTTTAGACTGGTCTTACTCCCTCATTTATAAGAAGCCTGAAAATATTTCTAAAGACTGTTGACATCTAGTGGAAGGCATAGGAACTGCAAATTGAGTCCAAAGTTAATTAATACTGTAATGGCATTGAATAGAAAACTACAAAACCAAAAATAAAACGACTTCCTGAATGGATTTTTCTCAGTTTTTCACCTGCTTAATCAGTTCTTTTATACTCACAGACACTATTGTAACAGTTTTGGAAAATTTAGAGTGTTTTCTATCCCAATCTATCAGTTATATGCATATCATATCTTCTCGGCCCGAGTAGCAGGCTGTTTAATTTGGGCATGCTTTTCAATCGAAATTCCGAATGCTGCCCCCTACCCTAGAGAATTTAACAATAAATTTGTGGAGTGGTTGAAAAATGAGTTTTATAACTTCTTATGACTGCAGGGGCAGTATTGAGTAGCTTGGATGAAAGGTGCCTAGAGGTGCCCAGAGTAAATGGCCTGCTCCTCAATCACAATTGCTAATATATGCTTATTATTAGTAGTATTGGATAGAAACCCCTCTGACATTTCTAAAACTGTTTGAATGTTGTCTGTGAGTGAAACAGAACTTATATGGCAGGCAAAAACCTGAGAAGAAATCCAAACAGGAAGTGGGAAATCTGAGGTTGGTCAATTTTCAAACCAACCCCTATTGAATACACAGTGGGATATGGATAAAGTTGCAATTCCTAGGGCTTCCACTAGATGTCAACCGTCTTCAGAAACTTGAATGAGGCTTCTACAGTGCCGGATGGGAGCTCTTTGAGTCAGTGGTCTGGCAGAGAGCCAGGTAGGTCCTGGTCACGCACATTTTACTTGATAGTGACCTGCGTTCCATGGCTTTCCTACAGACAATGGAATTAAAGATTTATGATAACAAAATCCTAAAGATTGATTCTATACTTAGTTTGACAAGTTTCTTCGACCTGTAATATAACTTTTTGAAGTTTTCGGCCGACGTTCGGCTGGACCTGCATGAGCATTTGGATTTGTGTACTAAATGCCCTAACAAAAGTAGCTACTTGGACATAAATAATCGACATTGTCGAACAAATTAAGCATTTATTGCGGAACTGCGATTCCTGGGAGTGCATTCTGATGAAGATCATCAAAAGTAAGGGAATATTCATAATGTGATTTCTGATTTCTGTTGACTCCAACATGGCGGATAATTTTTTTCTGAGCGCCCTCTCAGATTATTGCATGGTTTGCTTTTTCCGAAAAGTTTTTGGGAAATCGGACTCAGCGTTTGCATTAAGGAGAGGTATATCTATATTTCCATGTCTAAGAATTGTATTTTCATAGACATTTATAATGAGTATTTTTGTAAAATGATGTGGCTCTCTGCAATATCACTGGATGTTTTTGGAACTAGTGAACGTAACGCGCCAATGCATACTGAGATTTTTTATATAAATATACACTTTATCGAACAAAACATACATGTATTATGTAACATAAAGTCCTATGAGTGTCATCTGATGAAGATCATCAAAGGTTAGTGATTAATTTTGTCTCTATTTGTGCTTTTTGTGATCGTTTGTGGTGCTTTCGCTGTAAAGCCTATTTGAAATCGGACACTGTGGTGGAATTAACAACAAGATTACATTTAAAACGGTATAATGATACATGTATGTTTGAGGAATTTTAATTCTGTTGTTTTGAATTTGGCGCCCTGCACTTTCACTGGATGTTGTCATATTGATCCCGTTGACGGGATGGCAGCCCTAAGAAGTTTTAATGACCCCATCATAAGTGTATGTAAACTTATGATTTCAACTGTATATATTACATATGTGGTGTTTGGGTCCACGGGATAACAAATCAATATTTAACAAAAAGGTTTGCTGTGTGTTTTCACTCTGTCTTCCACGTCTCTGGGCCTGCTGTTTCAACATAGCACCAATAGACTGTCTGTCTCCCTGCCTGTCTGCCTGTCTCCTGCTTTTCTCGCACTCTTTACCCTTTATAGTGTATGAAACTACACAATAACTTATGCGAACCCAGAATGAATTCATGGAAATAAATGAATGAATTCTTGCGGGAAATAAACAACATTATAAAGAGCCATCATCACATGGAATTCCCTTCCTTCTCAAATTAGTCAAGCAACTAACATAATTTGCTTTAAAAACAAATAAAACAACACCTCACAAAACAACGGATCTCCACTATCTGACCTAGTTGTAATGTCTCTGCTGATGTTTTTAAATGTATGTAAATTGTCCATTTTTTTGTCTGTAATGTATTTTCTGCTAATCGGCTAATGAGGATCCCAATAAAATCAACAAAAATCTAAACAGTGCTGTAATACCGAACAATAGCAAGCAATGTCAGAGTCCGGAATACACATTTATACCGTATTTACACCCTGAATTTAAAAGATATTACATTTAGATTTTGTGTCAATGGCCTACACACAATACTCCATAATGTCAAAGTGGAATTAAGATTTTCAAAATGTTTACAATCATTAAGTATTGAACCCTTTTGTTAAGCCTAATTTTCTTCAGGAGTGACATATTTTTTAACATGTCACATAGTAAGTTATATGGACTCACTCTGTGTGCAATAATAGTGTTTTACCTGTTACTCCTACCCCCTACTTTTTCGAACATTCTGTTAAAAATCGCGCAACATTTCAGCGCCCTGCTACTCATGCCAGGAATATAATATATGCATATGATTAGTATGTGTGGATAGAAAACACTCAGACATTTATAAAACTGGTTAAATCATGGCTGTGACTATAACAGAACGTGCATTTTATCGAAAAGCGCAGGAAAATCTGATCACTGAAAATGCGAAAATATATCCATGCGCCACTAGAACCCATTGTTGAATGTGAACCACATTAAATGGGGCTGAGGTTGCAATACCTACAGCTTCCACACGATGTCAACAGTCTTGTCATTTGCCTACGATTTGTTTCTTGGTCAAACGGACACAAGGTAGCGCCTTTCTTCCGGTCTCTGACCGGATATTTTAGTTGAGATTTACCCGGACATTATTTCCAGACGTGCAGCTATAGAATATACATCGCCTCGTGATCAATTTGATCGCTTATTAACGTTTACTAATACCTAAAGTTGCATTACAAAAGTATTTCGAAGTGTTTTGTGAAAGTTTATCATCTACTTTTTTTATTAAAAAAATGACGTTACGTTATAAAACGCTATTTTCTTCCTTGATCACGGTCTTCATAGATCGATATCTAGGCTATATATGGACCGATTTAATCGAGAAAAAAAGACCCAATAGTGATTATGGGACATCTAGGAGTGCCAACAAAGAAGATGGTCAAAGGTAATGAATGTTTTATATTTTATTTGTGCGTTTTGTGTAGCGCCGACTATGCTAATTATTTTGTTTATGTCCCCTGCGGGTCTTTTGGGGTGTTACATGCTATCAGATAATAGCTTCTCATGCTTTCGCCGAAAAGCATTTTAAAAATCTAACTTGTTGCCTGGATTCACAACGAGTGTAGCTTTAATTCAGTATCCTGCATGTGTATTTTAATGAACGTTTGAGTTTTAACGAGTGCTATTAGCATTTAGCGTAGCGCATTTGCATTTCCAGATGTCTAGATGGGACGCCTGCGTGTCGGGTATGAGCAAGAGGTTAACATGATTTTTTAAATAATCACCTCATCTCTCTACCCCACACATACAATTATCCATAAGGTTCCTCAGTCGAACAGTGAATTTCAAACATAGATTCAACCATAAAGACATTGGAGGTTTTCCAATGCCTCACGAATATCCCTTTGAGCATGGTGAAGTAATTACATTAATTACAACTTCTATAGTGTAACGGCGTTCGTCTGTTGAAAGAGAGTCGGACCAAAATGCGGCGTGGTGGTTACTCATGTTCTTTAATGCAAAGTGAACGATACATGAAATAACTAAATATACAAAACAACAAACGAAACGCGAAAACCTATACATCTTGTGAAAACAAACACAGAGACAGGAACAATCACCCACAAAACACACAGTGAAACCTAGGCTACCTAAATATGGTTCACAAACAGAGACAACGAGAATCACCTGACTCTGATTGAGAACAGCCTGTGGCAGCCAACCTATGCTAGACACCCCTACTCAGCCGCAATCCCAATGCCTACTAAAACCCCAATACGAAAACACAACAAAAATAACACCATGTCACACCCTGGCCTGACCAAATAAATAACGAAAACAGAAAATACTAAGACCAAGGCGTGACATATAGCGTATCAATAAACCCACTCACTACAAAGATACATGCAACCTACCCATAGTAACTCAGTTGCCTTAGAGGAAGGAAACCACTCAGGGATTTCTCCATGAGGCCAATGGTGACTTTAAAACAGCTACGGAGTTTAATGGCTGTGAAAGGAGAAAACTGAGGTTGGATCAACGACACCGTAATTACTGTACTATACTAACCCAAATGACAGAGTGAAAAGACATGCATCCTGTTTGCAATAAGGCACTAAAGTAAACCTGCAAAAAATGAATATAAAGTGTTATGTTTGGAGCCACTCATAATATTGACCGATCGGCTCGATTCGGTCTTATGTAGCAACATTTGAAATTTTGTTAAAAAGTAGAGAGTCAGAGTTAGACAATTGTATATCTTACAGTACAGTTGAGGAACAGTGGTAACGTTATTCTGCTTTGAAAGTTGATAAACTTGGCACTTGAATGTTTTGGTATCTACTGGAGAGCTCTTATTTGTCTACACCCATTCAGCATCGTTCCCACACCCATTCACATGTGAGGCCATGTGCTAAACAACCAAAGATTTCAAGATGAATGGATGGTTTATATCGTGGGCGTGTTCATAAATTTAATCTGGAGTGTCAGAATCGTTCATAATCTCAGAGCGTTGTCAGATTGTCCGTTCGTAAATTCAGAGCGTTTCGCTCTCGGAGAGCACACTGAACGCTCTGGCCGAGGAGTAGGGTTGTGACCTAATAACAGAAGGCAAGCACCCAAAATAACTTGCTAATATTGGCTAGCTTGCTAGCTACTTCCAGACCCAAATGAAAGAACAGCTCACTCTGACCATTTTACTCTCCCTAGCAGAGCTGATTAGGTGCTGGTGACTGCAACTGTGCTGCTGGCAACAATTTAAAGTAATGAAATACCAATATTATTTTTTTTTTGCTGAGAATGTTCAATTTCGACTTGATTTGAACATTGACGAATACACTGATTCGGCGAGCGAGTTCATTAGAACGTGCATTGAAGATGTCGTTCCCATAGCAACGATTAAAACATTCCCAAACCAGAAACCATGGATTGATGGCAGCATTCGCGTGAAACTGAAAGCGCGAACCACTGCTTTTAATCAGGGCAAGGTGACCGGAAACATGACCGAATACAAACAGTATAGCTATTCCCTCCGCAAGGCAATCAAACAAGCTAAGCGTCAGTATAGAGACAAAGTAGAGTCGCAATTCAACGGCTCAGACACAAGAGGTATGTGGCAGGGTCTACAGTCAATCACGGATTGCAAAAAGAAAACCAGCCCAGTCACGGACCAGAATGTCTTGCTCCCAGGCAGACTAAATAACTTTTTTGCCCGCTTTGAGGACAATACAGTGCCACTGACACGGCAACCAAAACATGCGGACTCTCCATCACTGCAGCCGATGTGAGTAAAACATTTAACCCTCGCAAGGCTGCAGGCCCAGACGGCATCCCCAGCCGCGACCTCAGAGCGTACGCAGACCAGCTGGCTGGTGTGGTTACGGACATATTCCATCAATTCCTTATCCCAGTCTGCTGTTCCCACATGCTTCAAGAGGGCCACCACTGTTCATGTTCCCAAGAAAGCTAAGGTAACTGAGCTAAACGACTACCGCCCCGTAGCACTCACCATCATCATGAAGTGCTTTGAGAGACTAGTCAAGGACCATATCACCTCCACCCTACCTGACACCCTAGACCCACTCCAATTTGCTTACCGCCCAAATAGGTCCACAGACGATGTAATCTCAACCACACTGCACACTGCCCTAACCCATCTGGACAAGAGGAATACCTTTGTGAGAATGCTGTTCATTGACTACAGCTCAGCATTTAACACCATAGTTCCCTCCAAACTCTTCATCAAGCTCGAGACCCTGGGTCTCGACCCCGCCCTGTGCAACTGGGTACTGGACTTCCTGAGTCCCCTAGGTGGTGAGGGTAGGCAAGAACATCTCCACCCCGCTGATCCTCAACACTGGGGCCCCACAAGGGTGCGCTCTGAGCCCTCTCCTGTACTCCCTGTTCACCCACGACTGCGTGGCCATGCACGCCTCCAACTCAATCATCAAGTTTGCGGACGACACTACAGTGGTAGGCTTGATTACCAACAACGACGAGACGGCCTACAGGGAGGAGGTGAGGGCCCTCAGAGTGTGGTGTCAGGAAAATAACCTCACACTCAACGTCAACAAAACTAAGGAGATGAATGTGGACTTCAGGAAACAGCAGAGGGAGCACCCCCCTATCCACATCAATGGGACAGTAGTGGAGAGGGTAGTAAGTTGTAAGTTCCTCGGCGTACACATCATGGACAAACTGAATTGGTCCACCCACACAGACAGCATTGTGAAAAAGGTGCAGCAGCGCCTCTTCAACCTCAGGAGGCTGAAGAAATTTGGCTTGTCACCAAACGCACTCACAACCTTCTACAGATGCACAATCGAGAGCATCCTGTCGGGCTGTATCACCGCCTGGTACGGCAACTGTTCCCCCCACAACCGTAAGGCTCTCCAGAGGGTAGTGAGGTCTGCACAACGTATCACCGGAGGCAATCTACCTGCCCTCCAGGACACCTACACCACCCGATGTCACAGGAAGGCCATAAAGATCATCAAGGACAACAACCACCCGAGCCACTGCCTGTTCACCCCGCTATCATCCAGAATGCTAGGTCAGTACAGGTGCATCAAAGCAGGGACCGAGAGACTGAAAAACAGCTTCTATCTCAAGGCCATCAGACTGTTAAACAGCCACCATTAACATTGAGTGGCTGCTGCCAACTCACTGAATAAACTCCAGCCACTTTAATAATGGGAATTGATGGAAAATATATCACTAGCCTCTTTAAACAATGCTACTTAATATAATATTTACATACCCTACATTATTCATCTCACATGTATATACTGTACTCAATACCATCTACTGCATCTTTATGTATTACATGTATCACTAGCCACTTTAAGCTATGCCACTTTGTTTACATACCCTACACTACTCATCTCATTTGTATATACTGTACTCGATACCATCTACTGCATCTTGCCTATGCCGTTCTGTACCATCACTCATTCATATCTTTATGTACATATTCTTTATCCCTTTACACTTGTGTGTATAAGGTAATAGTTTTGGAATTGTTAGGTTAGATTACTCGTTGGTTATTACTGCATTGTCGGAACTAGAAGCACAAGCATTTAGCTACACTCGCATTAACATCTGCTAACCATGTGTATGTGACAAATACATTTGATTTAATTTGATTTTGATCTGATTTGAAGAATGTTCGAAAGCCAAGAAACTATCCTGCACCATTCAGAGAAAGATTTTTATTTTATTATTTTCCACCTTTTCTTAACCAGGTAGGCAAGTTGAGAACAAGTTCTCATTTACAATTGCGACCTGGCAAAGATAAATCAAAGCAGTTCGACACATACAATGACACAGAGTTACACGTGGAGTAAAACAAACATACAGTCAATAATACAGTAGAAACAAGTCTATATACGATGTGAGAAAATTAGGTGAGATAAGGGAGGTAAAGGCAAAAAAAGGCCATGGAGGCAAAGTAAATACAATATCGCATGTAAATCACTGGGATGGTAGATGTTTTAGTGGAAGAATGTACAAAGTAGAAATAAAAATGTAAAAGAAAGATGTGAGGATGTTGTATGCAAAATAACGATAGGTCAATCACGCTGTCACGAAGATCAAAGAAATACTCGCAGAACATTATGTGCGTGCTGGGAAACCCTCTTTTCCATCTAGTTCACATCTGGGCCAATGCAAAGTGACCATTTTGTACCAGAGAGGATCTCCAAACATGACTGGTGTCCTAAGTGTTTATGAGATTCACCTGGGGTCTCAGAATCTAAAATCATGGGAGAGTTTCTTCCTGCCAGCGACAGGCTTTACACATCATCTCTAAGGGGTATACCTAGGAGGGAGGAGGAATATGTACTCAGGGGAGGAACAGGTGCCATAATGCGTTTGTGTGTGCGCGTGTGTGTGCATGTGCATGAGTGTGTGTGCATGAGTGTGCATGTGTGTGTGTGCGTGCATGTGAGTATGTGTGTGTGTGCCAGCATTTGTGTGTTTTCCTATGCACCCATACAGTCCCATTTACATTCAAGAGCATGTTCATGTCTATCTGTATTTCTACTATCTTAGTAATGGTGCTGCTTCTGATAGATAGATGCGGAACTGACAGGGGGGTGATTGTAGTGTGGACCCCCAGAGAGTGGTCACATACTGGGGATGGCCTCTGATCTCTGGGTGGCTGATTCCTCCATAGGTGGAGGACTGGAAAGGGCATGACAGGTGAGTTTGTGTGTGTGTGTGTGTGTGTGTGTGTGTGTGTGTGTGTGTGTGTGTGTGTGTGTGTGTGTGTGTGTGTGTGTGTGTGTGTGTGTGTGTGTGTGTGTGTGTGTGTGTGTGTGTGTGTGTGTGTGTGTGTGTGTGAGAGAGAGAGGCAGGGAGACAGAACGCTGAGAAAGAGAGGCAGGTTACATGGTCAAGGTTAAAACCAGGAAGCCAATTCTTCCTTTTTGCCCACTCTATTTTCTGCTATATTGGTTCTCGTCATTCTATATGCCCCAGCCATAACAATTTATGTGAAAATACTTCATATTTAGATGGTGACTTATATATATCGCAAGAGATATAGACAGCATACATCGCAAATATTTGCCATTTACCTCTGCTACATCACATTGTCAATAAAAGCGCTATTTGTTTTTTAAAATAAAATTAGATTTTTGTAAACAAAAATCAATCATAATGAAGACAGATGGAATACATCATGTTTATCTTGAACAAATATAAATGAAACAAGCTTTTCATCACTATTGATGTTTATTCTTTTGAACTGAACAAATTGGAAGGACACATTTTACATACAGTATTTTATGGAAATGATAAATGAGCCCCACTGAACACAAATTAAGGCGTCTACGCATCACATGAGGGACAAGGTTTTACTGTGTGTGTGTGTTGCAAATGTATTCTTGCACTTGATGCATGTGTACTGTGTTTTCCTGTCCTTCTTGGGTCATCACACATCGCAGCGCTTCTTCTTGTGGCTACCGGTTGCAATCTAGAATGATGAATACACTAACATCTCACTCATTCACATATATAGTTACAGCAGGCCAAGGTATGGGAGTCAGACACATACACATGCAACAACATCACTCACACTTACTTCCGGTATTGGAGTTATTGGTTCTGTAGGTAGGGCATCAACATCCTCCTCCTGAAACCTCCTCACGATGGCTGCAGAAGCTGGGGTCCTTGGGATATGTTGCTTCCTCTGGATTTGAGGTCTTACCAATGCCTTGCCAAGCTCCTTGAGAAAGAGACGTCTCCCATGTTCCAATCTGTGTTCAACGCCATCCAGATGACAAACGCGTTGTACGGCGAGATGTTCAAGATGTTGAAGAATATCACAAGGGGCCAGCGAAGGGTTCTTCTTTTGTAGCTGCAGCCAGTCACCAGCTTGTCTAAATTGTCCACCCCTCCTTTTGTGGAATTGTAATCCATTATGATTTCTGGTTTTTGATGTTCCTGGCCACAGATTCTCCCATCTCTTTGCAGCGTACTCATGAGTGCCACATTTTAGCCTCTCTTTGGCACGTATAACACTAGGGACATGTTGGCCGTGAACACAAGCTTAGAGGAACTGATAGGCCTGAACCTTGTATTCAACAGCTGAGGCGGCAGCTTTGAGTGCAGAGTGTGCACTCAATGAAAATGTGTTATTTGTGAAGTGTCAATGTGCAGCGGTTAGGGCGGAGTCAGGCGCAGGACACAGACCTGAGTAAAAGATGTACTTTACTCGAAAAGAAACAACAAATATTTCCACTCAGGGAAAACACATCAGCTCACAAAAGTCTTGAACACTAAACAAAGAACAAACACGCACAAAACCTTGTGGGAACCAGAGGGTTAAATAGGGAATAAATTATAACGGAATGGAAACCAGGTGTGTACAATCAAGACAAAACAAATGGAAAAGGAAACGTAGATCGGTGGCCGCTAGAACACCGGTGATGACGACCACCGAACCCAGCCAGAACAAGGAGAGGCATCATGACAGTACCCCCCCTTGAAGCGCAGTACCAGCCGCGCGCCGACACCGGCCTTGGGAATTACCCGGAGGACAAGGCGCAAGGAGGTCCGGGTGGAGACGGTGAAAATCCTGCGGTAAGGAAGGGATCAGGATGTCCTCCACCGGCACCCAGCATCTCTCCTCCGGACCGTACGCCTCCCACTCCACGTGGTACTGAAGGCCCCTCGCCCGAAGCCTTGAGTCCATGATGGCTCGCACAGTATATGCCGGGGCCCCCTCGATGTCCAGAGGGGGCGGAGGAACCTCCCAAACCTCAGACTGCTGGAGCGGACCAGCCTGATTAGTAGTTTAGTCGCCTTCTTTTTACAGAATGTGAGAGCCAAATCTGCATATTCTGGGGGGATGTGCATGGTAGAGACCTGGTTTGGACTCTCCACTGTAGTTGCACCTATGGAAACACCTATACACCTCCCTGAGCACCGACATGACCATCCCTTGAGGGCCCTCTGTTGCCATGAAATAGTGGGGTTATGATAGGCCAACCAGGGAAGCCCCAACACCACAGGAAATGCAGAAGAATCGATCAGGAAGAGACTAGTTCTCTCCTCATGACCCTCCTGCATTATCATACATAGTGGAGCTGTGACCTCTCCAATCAGGCCCGACCCTAAAGGACGACTATTTAAAGGCATGTACAGGGAAGGGCACATCAACAGGAACAATAGGGATCCCTAATCTAAGTGCAAATGAACAGTCAATAAAGTTCCCAGCTGCGCATGAATCTACTGGCGCCTTATGCTGGGAATGAGGGGAAAACTCTGCGGCCACAGGTGGTGCAGGAAACGACCCCCCCGGTCCCCCTTAGAGCAACACCTCCGAGCTCCATAGGTGTAGGATCGGAGGTGCTGGGGAATGGAATGGACGGGCCCTGATCCGGACGTCCCTAGTGGCCAACAGGTTATCCAGCCGGATGGATAAATCCACCAGCTGGTTGAGGGTAAGGGTGGTGTCCCTGCAGGCCAGCTCCCGACAAACGTCTTCACGTACACTACACCGGTATTGGTCGATCAGGGCCCTCTCATTCCATCCCGCGCTGGCAGTCAGGGTCCTGAAGTCCGGTGTGAAGTCCTTTGCGCTCCTCATCCCCTGTCTGAGATGGAACAAGCGTTCCCCCGCCGCTCTCCCCTCAGGTGGATGATCGAAGACCACCCAGAAGCGGGTGAAATCCTCGTAGCGGACCAACGCTGCGTCTATTCCTCCCCATTCAGCGTTGGCCCACTCAAGCGCTTTAGGAACTCCTGGCAGCCGTCCCATCATATTCCCTTGGGAGCGAGAGCCGAATCCCACTGGGTCCAGGTGACAGAGGGGTGGACAGCGGTGTGGGTAGGGTGAAGTTGATGGGGGTGTGGGAAAACCCCCTCTCTCCGATTGCTCCATGGTGTGCAGCACGCGATCCATGGCAGTGGCAAGATTTTGGAGCATAGTAGCGTGCTGCTGGACGCGCTCCACCACTGTTTTCAAAAAGAAACATCAAATATTTCCATGCCGGGAAAACACACCAGCTCACAGAAGTCTTGAAAACTAAACAAAGAACGAAAATGCACAAACCATGTGGGAACCAGAGGGTTAAATAGGGAATAAATTATAATGGGAACCAGGTGTGTACAATCAAAACAAAACAAATGGAAAAAATATACGTAGATCAGTGGCCGCTAGAAAGCCGGTGACGATGACCGCCGAATGCCTCCCGAACAAGGAGAGGCACCAACTTCGGCGGAAGTCGTGACATTATTTTACATGTTCTTCACAGAAAATGAGCCAAGACAAATGAGTCTCAGGTTGAAAAAATGTTTTGAAAAGATTGAAAATGGGTTCCACAGACCAGAACACCACACAAGGGTTAACTATACAAGTACAGTAACTAGCAATTATAAAGGCCACCTGTTCTTTGTTGGGACACATAATCCTCTTCTTCTAAAAGCTTGATTAAATACCAACATATTTCAATATCTCGTCACGGATGAGCAACACTGATTATATTTAGTTACTACTTATTTTCTGTGCGTCGTCTCAACTTAGAAATGTTGTGTTTTGTATTCTGTGTAGGTGTCAACAAAAGGTAATCACACAATACTCATGTTAGCTGTGACACCAATGGACAGGAAATGAGAGGATAATATGAACAACAGGAGAGAGAGACAACTGTCTGAATGTAGGAGCTAGAAGTATGGATATGTGTATGTTGTATCATTTATGTAGTCCGATATTCTTCTGTTTACTTGGAAAATCGGATTACTCTTGTTTATCTTTGGTATTCTGTGTTAACACACCCACAGCATTACATAACATTCAAAACAGCATGAAGGTAATGAAATTATTTAAAATAACTACCCGAATGTGTCCATTGTTGTGTATTGATTTTCTAGTTTGTCCCTTTAGGGTACCCGTAACTCCCCCCTGCTTACGTACACAGGAATGCTTGGAGTGTCTTGTTCTGTAAAATGCATTATACAATGCCCATGTTAGTTTCTACTCCCGTCTGATGTCCGGTCCTTATATTAGTTGTATAAGTAATGCAGTGTGCAGCATACCATCATGCATTCCAATGCTGGCTTGCCTCAGAAGCTAAGCTTGGTTGGTCCTGGATGGGAGACCAGATGCTGTTGGAAGTAGTGTTGGAGAGCCAGTAGGAGGCACTCTATTCTCTGGTCTAAAAATATATATCCAAATGCCCCAGGGCAGTGATTGGGGCTGCCTTTAGTCAGGGGCAGCATGTAGCCTAGTGTTTAGAGCGTTGTGCCATTAATTAACCGAAAGGTTGCTGGATTGAATCCCCAAGCTGACAATGAAAAAAATCTGAAATTCTGCCCGTCAACAAGGCAGTTAACCCATTGTAAATAACATTTTGTTCTTAACTCTCTTGCCTAGTTAAATAAACGTTAGAGTTCTCTTTGGCCACTAAATATCCCATGGCACTTATCATAAGAGTAGGGGTGTTAACCCTGGTGTCTTGGCTAAATTCACAATCTGGCCTACATACCATCATGGCCACCTAATCATCCCCAGCTTCCAATTGGCTCATACTATTCCCCAGGTCATTCCTGTAAATGAGAATATGTTCTCAGTCAATTTACCTGGTAAAATAAGAACATATACACAGTACCTGTAAAAAGTTTGGAAAAATCTACTCATTCAAGGGTTTTTCTTTATTTTTACTATTTTCTACATTGTAGAATAATAGTGAAGACATCAAAACTATGAAATAACGCATGGAATGATGTAGTAACCAAAAAATGTTAGACGATTTCAAATATATTTTAGATTCTTCAAAGTAGCAACCCTTAGCCTTGATGACAGCTTTGCACACTCTTGGCATTCTCTCAACCAGCTTCATGAACAATGCTTTTCCAACAGTCTTGAAGGTATTCCCACATATGCTGAGCACTTGTCTGCTGTTTTCCTTCACTCTGCAGTCCAACTCATCCCAAACCATCGCAATTGGGTTGAGGTCAGGTGATTGTGGAGGCCAGGTCATCTGATGCAGCACTCCATCACTCTCCTTGGTCATATAGCCCTTACACAGCCTGGAGGTGTGTTTTGGGTCATTGTCCTGTTGAAATCCCACTAAGTGCAAACCAGATGGGATGGCATATCGCTGCAGAATGCTGTGGTAGCCATGCTGGTTAAGTGTGCCTTTAATTCTAAATAAATCACTGGCATTATCACCAGCTATGCACCCCCACCACATCACACCTACTCCATGCTTCACGGTGGGAAACATACATGCAGAGATCACTCATTCACCTACTCAACGGTTGGAACCAAAAATTGAACCAAAAACTTCCATTGCTTTTCGTGGCCCAAGAAAAGTATCTTCTTGTTATTGGTGTCCTTTAGCAGTAGTTTCTTTGCAGCAATTTGACCATGAAGGCCTGATTCAGGCAGTCTCTGAACAGTTGATGTTGAGATGTGTCTGTTACATGAACTCTTTGAGGCATTTATTTAGGCTGCAATCTGAGGTTCAGTTAACTCTAATGAACTTATCCTTTGCAGCAGTGGTAACTCTGGGTCTTCCTTTCCTGTGGCGCTCCTCATAAGAGCCAGAATCATCATTACATTTACATTACATTTAAGTCATTTAGCAGACGCTCTTATCCAGAGCGACTTACAAATTGGTGCATTCACCTTATGACATCCAGTGGGACAGTCACTTAACAATAGTGCATCTAAAACTTAGGGGGGGGGTGAGAGGGATTACTTATCCTATCCTAGGTATTCCTTAAAGAGGTGGGGTTTCAGGTGTCTCCGGAAGGTGGTGATTGACTCCGCTGTCCTGGCGTCGTGAGGGAGTTTGTTCCACCATTGGGGGGCCAGGGCAGCGAACAGTTTTGACTGGGCTGAGCGGGAGCTGTACTTCCTCAGTGGTAGGGAGGCGAGCAGGCCAGAGGTGGATGAACGCAGTGCCCTTGTTTGGGTGTAGGGCCTGATCAGAGCCTGGAGGTACTGAGGTGCCGTTCCCCTCACAGCTCCATAGGCAAGCACCATGGTCTTGTAGCGGATGCGAGCTTCAACTGGAAGCCAGTGGAGAGAACGGAGGAGCGGGGTGACGTGAGAGAACTTGGGAAGGTTGAACACCAGACGGGCTGCGGCGTTCTGGATGAGTTGAAGGGGTTTAATGGCACAGGCAGGGAGCCCAGCCAACAGCGAGTTGCAGTAATCCAGACGGGAGATGACAAGTGCCTGGATTAGGACCTGCGCCGCTTCCTGTGTGAGGCAGGGTCGTACTCTGCGGATGTTGTAGAGCATGAACCTACAGGAACGGGCCACCGCCTTGATGTTGGTTGAGAACGACAGGGTGTTGTCCAGGATCACGCCAAGGTTCTTGGCGCTCTGGGAGGAGGACACAATGGAGTTGTCAACCGTGATGGCGAGATCATGGAACGGGCAGTCCTTCCCCGGGAGGAAGAGCAGCTCCGTCTTGCCGAGGTTCAGCTTGAGGTGGTGATCCGTCATCCACACTGATATGTCTGCCAGACATGCAGAGATGCGATTCGCCACCTGGTCATCAGAAGGGGGAAAGGAGAAGATTAATTGTGTGTCGTCTGCATAGCAATGATAAGAGAGACCATGTGAGGTTATGACAGAGCCAAGTGACTTGGTGTATAGCCCTGTGCTTGAAACGCTTCAAGTGTGAAACGCACTTGAAGAAACTTTCAAAGTTCTTTAAATTTTCCAGATTGACTCACCTTCATGTCTTAAAGTAATGATTGACTGTTGTTCATCTTTGCTTATTTGAGCTGTTCTTGACATAATATGGGATTGGTATTTTACTAAATAGGTCTATCTTCTATATACCACCCCTACCTTGTCACCACTGATTGGCTCAAATGCATTAAGAAGGAAATACATTCCACAAATTAACGATTATCAAGGCACACCTGTTAATTTAAATTCATTCCAGGTGACTACCTCATGAAGCTGGTTGAGAGAATGCCAAGATTGTGCAAAGCTGTCATCAAGGCAAAGTGTAGCTACTTTGAATAATCTCAAAAATGAATTATATTTAGATTTGTTTAAAACTTTTTTGGTTACTGTAAAATCTGCTTCTAACTCACACCCTCAAACACGTAGATCACCTGAATGCAGCCTACTTTCCAGCTCACTTTAAAGCTCACACTCTCAAACACCTACATCCCCTGAACGCAGCTCACTCTCCAGATCCCAATCACCTGTTCACACACCTGTAATTCATTATCACACACTATTTAGTTCAGTTCTTTGCACACCATCACTGTGAGGTATTGATGATTTTGTGACACATGTCTTTCAGAGCTCTGTTTTTGCCCTTAATTTACTCCTCCCGTGAATGATAGTTTTTGCCTGCCTCACCAACGACACCTTTTTCATATTCCCTGCCTGTACTTTAGCCTGTTGAATTTCCTGTTGTCTACCTATTGCCTGATCTCCCGGACTACATTACTAGCCTTTCCCATGCCTGTCCTGTTGCCCTTTTGGACTCCTTGTGTATGACCTGCTGCCTGCCCCTGGACCCAGCTACCTGCCTCCTCGTGTGGTCCTTTGCAATAAACACCTGCTGCGCCCTGTGCTTGAAACCAGCTCTCTCTCTCCTCAAGTTCATTACAGGTTACTACATAATTCCATGTGTTATTTCATAGTTTTGATGTCTTCACTATTATTCTACAATGTATAAAAGAGTAAAAATAAAGAAAAACCCTTGAATGAGTAGGTGTGTCCAAACTTTTGACTGGTAGTGTACATACTACATACATACCACTATCAGAAGTTCACCATTTTTGTTTACAAAGCTCTGTTGCGCAAGCTTCCAACATATCTCACTTCTCTGTTAAAGTCCAGAAATGGGAGGGACCAAACCCGCTCACAGGGATGGTTAATGTTTGACGTCCCTCATGTGTCTACCAAGCGACGTACATCAGCCTTTAGTTTTAACGCCCCCCCCCTAATTCACTAACCTCATTGCATCTTGAATCCATGGTGTCAACAGGGCAGTTTGAAACGCTGATGAGGAATGAATTTACTGAGGTTTTTAAGTGTTTTGGTTGATTGTATTTGAGTTGAAATGTAGTGTATCGGTTTTATCTTGTAGATGATGTTCTTGCTGTTTTATTAAATATGTTGATGTGTTTGTTTTCAGGTAACCATTGAGAATGAGACCCTGGTATCAATTGGTCACCCCTGAATTCATTTTTTAAATAAAATACCATTTACAATAATTGCTGTAAAAATGCACCATTGTAGTAATGGTCTACTCTGAGTTTACTTAGATGTTTTGGGAGTGGACACAAACAGAGGGTGTGTGTGAGAGAGAGAGAAAATACATTCTCCCAGACATTGAGCCAGGGGAAGAAATAATTGCCACGCTCAACTGTCATATCTCTCTCTTTCTCTCTCTCTCTCTCTCTCTCTCTCTCTCTCTCTCTCTCTCTCTCTCTCTCTCTCTCTCTCTCTCTCTCTCTCTCTCTCTCTCTCTCTCTCTCCCTCTCACATACACACTCACACACTCACACACACTCACACACACTCACACACAGGCCAGGGGCACAACAATCTATGAATTAATGGTTGGATAAGGATCGCTGTTATAATCGATGGTCAGTACGGAGAATTAAGTAAAACCCCAAGTCCAAATCCCTATCTCCATAATTTAGGAAAGGGACAATGTTAGCTAGCTGGCTAAATAGCCACCGATGGACAACAACACAACGAGATGCAACAATTCAATTCATTTTTCTGTCAAAGATGTATGCTCTCATTGGGATTTGATAGAAGTGACACCAAATCTAAGTTGTCTTCCCTATACACTTTTTTTTAGTACGTCAGGACCATTCACAGTTGAGCTCACTCAGCCTAGCTCAACTTTGATTGGTCATTTTTGTAACTTTTTTTGTCAAGGGAGGCCAACTGCTCACTGGCTTCCCTTGCCTTCAATGCTATGGGCGGCAACAATGTCATTCTCACTTGGACCAGACAGCATCAGATAGATGGTCTACACAGAGAGACAGAGGGAAGCTGGTTCAATCACTCTGATATTTTCCTGTGAGCTACATTCAGCGTTTTGAAAATATAAGAACAATTATGAAACACTGAGTGACGAAATTTAACAATTTGTATTAATTATTTTAGTAAATTTCTTTGTCAATTTTTTGGGGAAGCCCAGCTTCCCTTGACATCCATGAATACACACGAACTGCAATAATCCAATGGGGCTGGGGCTTGGTGCCAAGATGCACAGAAGTAGGGAGGTGTGTGTTGGTCTTGTTCTAACCCTGGTCTCTACCACACACAGAAGTAGGGAGGTGTGTGTTGGTCTTGTTCTAGGGAGGTGTGTGTTGGTCTTGTTATTACCCTGGTCTCTACCACACACAGAAGTAGGGAGGTGTGTGTTGGTCTTGTTCTAGGGAGGTGTGTGTTGGTCTTGTTCTAACCCTGGTCTCTACCACACACAGAAGTAGGGAGGTGTGTGTTGGTCTTGTTCTAACCCTGGTCTCTACCACACACAGAAGTAGGGAGGTGTGTGTTGGTCTTGTTCTAGGGAGGTGTGTGTTGGTCTTGTTCTAGGGAGGTGTGTGTTGGTCTTGTTCTAACCCTGGTCTCTACCACACACAGAAGTAGGGAGGTGTGTGTTGGTCTTGTTATTACCATGGTCTCTACCACACACAGAAGTAGGGAGGTGTGTGTTGGTCTTGTTATTACCATGGTCTCTACCACACACAGAAGTAGGGAGGTATGTGATGGTCCTCTTCCAATGCACATCTCTACCACACACATAGTTCTCAGTGTGGAGGACAGGAGGCTTGCTGCTATGTGGAACCATCTCCAGAGATGTTGAGGACAGGAGGCCTGCTGCTCTGTGGAACCATCTCCAGAGATGTTGAGGACAGGAGGCTTGCTGCTCTGTGGAACCATCTCCAGAGATGTTGAGGACAGGAGGCTTGCTGCTCTGTGGAACCATCTCCAGAGATGTTGAGGACAGGAGGCTTGCTGCTCTGTGGAACCATCTCCAGAGATGTTGAGGACAGGAGGCTTGCTGCTCTGTGGAACCATCTGTAGAGATGTTGAGGACAGGAGGCTTGCTGCTCTGTGGAACCATCTCCAGAGATGTTGAGGACAGGAGGCTTGCTGCTCTGTGGAACCATCTGTAGAGATGTTGAGGACAGGAGGCTTGCTGCTCTGTGGAACCATCTCCAGAGATGTTGAGGACAGGAGGCCTGCTGCTCTGTGGAACCATCTCCAGAGATGTTGAGGACAGGAGGCTTGCTGCTCTGTGGAACCATCTCCAGAGATGTTGAGGACAGGAGGCCTGCTGCTCTGTGGAACCATCTGTAGAGATGTGGAGGACAGGAGGCCTGCTGCTCTGTGGAACCATCTCCAGAGATGTGGAGGACAGGAGGCCTGCTGCTCTGTAAAACCATCTCCTGGAGGACTGCTGCTCTGTGGAACCATCTCCAGAGATGTTGAGGACAGGAGGCTTGCTGCTCTGTGGAACCATCTCCAGAGATGTTGAGGACAGAGGCCTGCTGCTGTGTGGAAACATCTGTAGAGAACACAAAACAGCCAGGCAGAAATAGAACAGTCACACTGGTAAGTTTTTCGAGGATTTGGGCTCTGTGATGCTGACGCAGACACACACTCACCGGTGGTTATGCACGCACACACACACACCCATGCACACACACACACACACACACACACACACACACACACACACACACACACACACACACACACACACACACACACACACACACACACACACACACACACACACACACACACACACACACACCACACACACACACACACACACACACACACACACACACACACACACACACACACACACACACACACACACACACACACACACACACACACACACACACACACACACACACACACACACACACACACACACACACACACAAACTCCCCCAAAAATAAGAAAAAAGGATAAAGATGGAGGGAGGGAGGGAGGGAGGGAGGGAGGGAGGGAGGGAGGGAGGGAGGGAGGGAGGGAGGGAGGGAGGGAGGGGAGGGAGGGAGGGAGGGAGGGAAAGGAAAGTGAATCTGTCCTGTTACCTCCTTTAAAGTGCTTTATCTCAGCAAAACACATTTGTTTTATTAATTTAACTCTGAATCAGGAGATGTCTGCAAGGCGGTGCTGCCACCAAATCGCTACCAGTAACTTTCTCTACGCATACATTACCAGTCAAAAGTTTGGACACACCTACTCATTCAAGTTTATTATTTTAATTTTTACTATTTCTACATTGAGAATAATAGGGAAGACATCAAAACTATGAAAGAACACATATGGAATCATGAACATCATAAACAAATCAAATTATATTAAATATTTGAGATTCTTCAAAGTAGCCACCCTTTGCCTTGATGACAGCTTTCCACACTCTCGGCATTCTATAAAACCAGCTTCACCTGGAATGCTTTTCCAACAGTCTTGGAGGAGTTCCCACATATACTGAGCACTTGTTGGCTGCTTTTCCTTCACTCTGCTGTCCAACTCTTCCCAAACCATCTCAGGTGATTGTGGAGGCCAGGTCATCTGACGCAGCACTCCATCACTCTCCTTCTTGGTCAAATAGCCCTTACACAGCCTGGAGGTGTGTTGGGTCATTGTCCTGTTAAAAAAAAATGAAGGTCCCACTAAACGCAAACCAGATGGAATGAAATATTGCTGCAGTCTCCTCTGAATAGTTTATGTTGATATGTGTCTGTTAGTTGAACTCTGTGATGCATTATTTGGGGTGGACTATCTGAGGCTGTTAACTCATGTGAACTTATCCTCTGCAGCAGAGTTAACTCTGGGCCTTCATCCAGTCTGACAGAGCACTAGAGTTCCTCTGTGGAGGTGGGAGAACCTTCCAGAAGGACAAACATATCTGCTGCACTCCAACAATCAGCCCTTTATGGTAGAGTGGCCATACGGAAGACAATCCTCAGTAAAATTCAACTAAAGACACAGACCGTTGGAAACAAGATTCTCTAGTCTGATGAAACAAAGATTGAACTCTTTGGCCTGAATGCCAAGCGTCAGTTCTAGTGGAAACCTGGCACCATCCCTACAGTGAAGCATGTTGGTGGCAGCATTTGGCTGTGAGGATGTTTTTCAGCAGCAGGGACTGGAAGACTAGTCAGGTATGAGGCAAAGATGGAACAGAGCGAAGTACAGAGAGATCCTTGATGAAAACTTGCTCAAGAATGCTCAAGACCTCAGACTGGAGCAGGGTTCACCTTCCAACAGGTCAACAACCCTAAGCACACAGCCAAGACAACGCAGAAGTGCCTTCGGGACAGGTCTCTGAATGTCCTTGAGTGGCCTAGCCAGAGCCCGGGCTTGAACACGATCGAACAACTCTGAAGAGACCTGAACATAGCTGTGCAGCAACACTCACCATCCAACCTGACAGAGCTAGAGATGATTTGCAGGGAAGAATGGGAGAAACTCTCCAAATACAGGTGTGCCAAGCTTGTAGCACCATACGCAAGAAGACTCAAGGCTGTAATCGCTGCCAAGGTGCTTCAACAAAATACTCAGTAAAGGGTCTGAATACTTACTGTATGTTAATGTGTTATTTCAGTTTTATTTTATTTTATAAATACTGTGTTTGCGACAATCTATCTGCGGTATTAAAACTAATCTACCCCCTAAATGAAAAAAAAATTATAATACATACACTAACCATTCAAAAGTTGTCAACTGTGCTAACATTATTGCAAAAGTGTTTTCTAATGATCAATTAGTATTTTAAAATGGTAAACTTAGATTAGCAAACACAACATGTCTTTGGAACACAGGAGTGATGGCTGCTGATAATGGGCTTCTTTACGCCTATGTAGATATTCCATTTAAAAAATCAGCTGTTTCCAGCTAATATAGCTGTTTACAACATTAACAATGTCTAAACTGTATTTATGATCAATTTGATGTTATTTTAATGGAGAAAAAAATTGGATTTTCTTTCAAAAACAAGGACATTTCAAAGTGACCACAAACTTTTGAACGCTAGTGTAAATAAAATAAAACTTCTATATACTGGAGAGAGGGGTTTGTCAAACTGTTATTTTCCAGGGATCGCCGCTCTTCCTCAGTTCAGTAGACGGGAGGGTGTTGTTGTTCTGGATGGCTTTGGAGATGAGTGTCACAGACAAGTGATGGAGAGTCCGAGTTTAGGTGCTCTGTCCCCTTCATACACACACCTCCGGAATCTGATTAGCCAAACATAGAGGAAGTCACTCAAAATGAGAGGAAATACTAATTTTGCATTCCCGAACACAATCCCCTGTTTTTTTTCGACATTATGTCTCAATGTTTATCCTTTGGGTCATTCCACTTCAAAAAGCACAAAAAAATATGATTTTGACACCCACCATCTCAGATTGTTCTGATATTGTTTATGCTGTTAGAAACAGATAAGATTAGCGTTCCTGCAATACAATTTTGTTGAAATAAAATGTAATCGATGAGAAATTAAGACAACTGATTACACCCAAATTGCCAATTTTAATTGATTGGATTCATATACTATTCAATAAATGTAGTACTTAACATCCTATTTGAACCAAACTTGTTTTAGATATGAGAAATACACTGAAATTGTCAAAAGCCACCCACGGAGAACCACACCCCACCCCACCCCACGCCAACAGTTTTGGAAACAGTTTTTTTAACTTTATTTTTAAACGTTAATAATCGATCAAATTGAAGACGGGTCTATCTGTGTTCAATACAGGAAGACAACAAACCAATGCTACTTTTCATGTCTTGCGCAACTCTCAACAGTGTTACCCAGTTCCTAGATGGCCGTACTTCTTCATTGCACAAATGAATAACCTCAACCAAATTCTAAAGACTAGTGACATCCAGTGGAAGCAGTAGGAACTGCAAACAAGTGCCTAAGAAATATTGTTTCCCAATGAGACCTCACTGAACAGACAGAGACCTATAAAAAAAATCTGAATGGTTAGTCCTCTGGGTTTTGCCTGACATGACAGACATGATTCAAACAGTTTTAGAAACTTCAGAGTGTTTTCTATCCAAATCTATGAATAATATGCATATCTTATATTCTTGGCATGAGTAGCAGGAAGTTGAAATTGGGCACGCTATTTATCCAAAAGTGAAAATTCTGCCCCCTAGCTTTAAGAGGTTAAGAAGGGAATATAACCAACTGATCTTCTTCTGTCTCTGGACATGCGCCACTTCAACGTCTATTTCTATACATTTTGCTTGAGCACATCTTTCTTTGTTATGCTGATCTCCAGATATCACCCATTGCAATCATCATACAAGTAGACCGTGATTGCCATCAACATACATTACATTACGTACATTAGCTACATTTGAATCTACGCCTCCAGACTTATCTCTGCCTACTTCAACTGTCATCTACATTTATTTACACTAGCAGTCCCCCATTACACATATATCATATCTCTTTTTTACTGAGCAAGCTTTAGCACTGTCTCAAAACAATCAGAGCTGATTGCGAAACCCATTTCAGCTCAGAATGATGCTCAAGGAGTTGCACTCTGTGATATGTTTATTGATTGCCTTTTAAAGATGTTTTTCCTGACATAATGTGACTTGACCAGGAACATCTTCGATAAGCAGCTCTAGCCTATAACAAAATCCCAGAGATTCCCTGGTTAAGACCTCTGGGTGAAATACAGTTGAAGTCGGAAGTTTGCATACACCTTAGCCAAACACATTTGAACTCCGTTATTCACAATTCCTGACATTTAATCCCAGTAAGAATTCCCTGTCTTAGGTCAGTTAGGATCACCACTTTATTTTAAGAATGTGAAATGTCAGAATAATAGAAGAGAGAATGATTTATAGCAGCTTTAATTTCTTTCATCACATTCCCTGTGGGACAGAAGTTTACATACACTCAATTTGTATTTGGTATTATTGCCTTTAAATTGTTTAACTTGGGTCAAACGTTTCAGGTAGCCTTCCACAAGCTTCTCACAATAAGTTGGGTGAATTTTGGTCAATTCCTCCTGACAGAGCTGGTGTAACTGAGTCAGGTTTGCAGGCCTCCTTGCTCACACACGCTTTTTCAGTTATGCCCACACATTTTCTGGGATTGAGGTCAGTGCTTTGAGATGGCCACTCCAATACCTTGACTTTGTTGTCCTTAATCCATTTTGCCACAACTTTGGAAGTATGCTTGGGGTCATTGTCTATTTGGCAGACCCATTTGCGACCAAGCTTTAACTTCCTGACAGGTCTTAAGATGTTGCTTCAATATATCCACATCATTTTCCTACCTCATGACACCATCTATTTTGTGAACAGCACCAGTCCCTCCTGTAGCAAAGCACCACCACAACATGATGCTGCCACCCCCGTGCTTCTAGGTTGGGATGGTGTTCTCCGGCTTGCAAGCCACCCCCTTTTTCCTCCAAACATAATGATGGTCATTTTGGCCAAACTGTTCTATTTTTGTTTCATCAGACCAGAGGACATTTCTCCAAAAAGTACAATCTTGTCCCCATGTGCAGTTGCAAACCGTAGTCGTCTGGCTTTTTTATGGCGGTTTTGGAGCAGTGGTTTCTTCCTTGCTGTGCGGTCTTTCAGGTTATGTCTACATGCGACTCGTTTTACTGTGGATATAGATGCTTTGGTACCTGTTAACTCCAGCATCTTCACAAGGTCCTTTGCTGTTTTTCTCTAGGAGACAGAACGCTTCTACTTTCTGAGCGGAATGACGTCTGCGTGGTCCCATGGTGTTAACACTTGCATGCAATTGTTTGTACAGATGAACATGATACCTTCAGGTGTTTGGAAATTGCTCCCAAGGATGAACCAGACTTGTGGAGGTCTACAATTATTTTTCTGTGGTCCTGGATGATTTCTTTAGATTTTCCCAGGATGTCAAGCGAAGGTGCACTGAGTTTGAAGGTAGGCCTTGAAATACATCAACAGGTACACCTCCAATTGACTGAAATTATGTAATTTTGCCTATCAGAAGCTTCTAAAGCTATGACATCATTTTCTGGAATGTTCCAAGCTGTTTAAAGGCACAGTCAAGTTAGTGTATGTAAACTTCTGACCCACTGGAATTGTGATAGAGTGAATTATAAGTGAAATAATCTGTGTGTAAACAATTGTTGGAAACATGACTTGTGTCATGCACGAAGTAGATGTCCTAACTGACTTGCCAAAACTATAGTTTGTTAACACGAACATTTGTGGAGTGGTTGAAAAACGAGTTTTCACGACTCCAACCTAAGTGTATTTAAACTTCTGAAGAAAAAAAGGGACTCTGCTTATGCGATCACATTCTAAAATCATTGTGCTCTTCCTTCTTTCTTCAGGTTGTGGCTGTTGTTGTTTTTTCACCCATTTTAATTCTGCCAGTGTCGCCGTGCCCAAGAGGACACAGTTTGATGTCGGAATTGGCATCTTGACACCGCCACGGCAGCGGTGGGAAACAGGAAATTAGATTTGTGGCCACTCTAATACCAAAAGCCGCAGGATGGGACTGATTGCCACCAGTTTGCTCCGCCTTGCTTGTCGACACTGCCTTGTGTTTTCAATATAGATTGCCTTGTTTATTTTAACTCTGTCTGTGAATTGCCAGGGCAACAAACCACTCTGCTCCCCACCCCTCTTGACCCAGGGCCAGTGATGTACAAGCCTCTAGTGAAGCTGATGTGTCATTTCAAATAGCAGACATCCTTGGAGGGACGTTGATGCATAGTCCTTGGTATGTATATGGACTACATACGTTTGAAAGCCATGTGATACTCCCATATTAACCCACGTAGACATAGTCCTTGGTATGTATATGGACTACATACGTTTGAAAGCCATGTGATACTCCCATATTAACCCACGTAGACATCCAGAGATGAACATGTCAACCACCGCAGGCTGATATGTCAAACCGCATGTAGGCCTATGTTTGTTGATGTAAGCTGGCAGGCAGGGACATTATTTATCATTTACATTGTGCTTATGAGGACATTGTAAGGCTTATACAGGTGCATTTTGTCTATTGTAAAAGGCCTACACAAATGAAGAACAAAGTATTTTAGCAGCATTTTTATCTGGCAGTAGGGGAAAAGCAATATGGCCATGGAATAATTAAATAGTCAGTTCTCTTTCCCTCTCAGTAGAACAGTCTATGTTCTCATCAATGTCACAACCTCTGCTAAACATTCGGTCCTAACTCTTTCTCAGTCCCTCCCCACCTGAGAAATATAGAATGAACAAGCAGAAACAAGAATATCAAAGTGATGTGGGAGAAGAAAATCATCTCTGATCAGTTGAATGTATCCTCAAACGCAACAGTAGATTTGGATGTTTTGACCTAATGATTTGTTATATTTTCAGAGGCAATGCGTATCTGGCGAAAAGCTCAACTCCCTAAATGAATGAGAGTGTTTCAGTGCATTTGTCATTTTATTTTCCAGTGACTAGCAAATGACTGCTTTGGCAAGAGGAGCAGTGATATGGGCTTTCAAAGCACACGATATAAAATATAACTAACAGTGATTCAGTTCCATTAGGGTTTTTAGAGGTAGAATGGGCATAGAGCCTAAGTCATTACACTCAATGACAAATGACATGAGGGAAGCCTGAACAGTTGCCTAAATGTTTGTTTTTCATCTGAAATTCACCTTTTCCTTTCAGCCTTATCTCTCAGACTGCAAAGCTGGCAAGGCCTTCCAATGACTTCAATCAACTGTATCTTCTCATTCAAAAATATAGCATACAAGTATGGATTGATTGATGTGTCTACTGATTGATCAATTAATGAATTAGTTTATGAATTCAGTAAGTAATGCATTCATTGTGCTTCAATAAACTTGGGGATATATAATGATGGGGGAAAAATGACAATCAAATGTACTGCAGGAAGAGAGTAATCTGACTGTAGCATATGGCCCACATTGAGAGGGGAGAGTGCTACTGTATATAACTTTAGCATATGGCCCACATTGAGAGGGGAGAGTGCTACTGTATATAACTTTAGCATATGGCCCACATTGAGAGGGGAGAGTGCTACTGTATATAACTTTAGCATATGGCCCACATTCAGAGGGGAGAGTGCTACTGTATATAACTTTAGCATATGGCCCACATTGAAAGGGGAGAGTGCTACTGTATATAACTTTTGCATATGGCCCACATTGAGAGGGGAGAGTGCTACTGTATATAACTTTAGCATATGGCCCACATTGAGAGGGGAGAGTGCTACTGTATATACCTTTAGCATATGGCCCACATTGAGAGGGGAGAGTGCTACTGTATATAACTTTAGCATATGGCCCACATTGAGAGGGGAGAGTGCTACTGTATATAACTTTAGCATATGGCCCACATTGAGAGGGGAGAGCGGTACTGTATATAACTTTAGCATATGGCCCACATTGAGAGGGGAGAGCGGTACTGTATATACCTTTAGCATATGGCCCACATTGAGAGGGGAGAGTGCTACTGTATATAACTTTAGCATATGGCCCACATTGAGAGGGGAGAGTGCTACTGTATATAACTTTAGCATATGGCCCACATTGAGAGGGGAGAGCGGTACTGTATATAACTTTAGCATATGGCCCACATTGAGAGGGGAGAGCGGTACTGTATATAACTTTAGCATATGGCCCACATTGAGAGGGGAGAGTGCTACTGTATATAACTTTAGCATATGGCCCACATTAAGAGGGGAGAGCGGTACTGTATATAACTTTAGCATATGGCCCACATTGAGAGGGGAGAGTGCTACTGTATATAACTTTAGCATATGGCCCACATTGAGAGGGGAGAGTGCTACTGTATATACCTTTAGCATATGGCCCACATTGAGAGGGGAGAGTGCTACTGTATAGAACTTTAGCATATGGCCCACATTGAGAGGGGAGAGTGCTACTGTATATACCTTTAGCATATGGCCCACATTGAGAGGGGAGAGTGCTACTGTATATACCTTTAGCATATGGCCCACATTGAGAGGGGAGAGTGCTACTGTATAGAACTTTAGCACAGTGATGCAAAGCTTCTTCTCCTAATAGCGTCTTTATGACTAAGACTCAACCCTGCTAAAGTCTGCATTTAATGACTGCTTCCTAATTATCCCCCATCCGTGCAACACAATTAAAAATAACTTCAAAGAAAATATATTAAGCAGAGCAGGATCCACAGAAAATACACTTCATTTAAATGTGGTAACATACACCCCTCCCCTCAACAACACACACACTACTCGCTATTTCCTCATTCTCTATCTCTAACATGCGCGCACCGTTTACTAAAAGATACAATCCCTTTCAACTCAAGAATAATTATTGCTATTTTCAACCATCTCTAATCACGTAAAAAAAGTCAGGGGTAACACACAGTTTATTCACCAGAATGATCACCAAAACACCCACCCACAACCCCCCCCCCCCCCCCCCCCACACACACACACACCCACCCACCCACACACACAGCCACCCAGACAAAAACAAACACTCAAACAATACACACCCACACAAAATACACACCTTCACACACATACACAACCACCCACCCACCCACCCACCCACCTACCCACCCACACATCCACCCTCACATCCACCCACCTACCCACCCACCCACCCACCCACACACACACAAACATGCACACATACATTTAAACACACTTACACAAAAGAGAGCTCTTTGGCATAGAAAACCACCTCTTAGGCCCAATCAAACCACATCTTAGGCCCAATCAAACCACCTCTTAGGCCCAATCAAACCACCTCTTAGGCCCAATCAAACCACCTCTTAGGAACAATCAAACCAACTCTTAGGAACAATCAAACCACCTCTTAGGTCCAATCAAACCACCTCTTAGGTCCAATCAAACCACCTCTTAGGCCCAATCAAACCAACTCTTAGGCCCAATCAAACCAACTCTTAGGAACAATCAAACCACCTCTTAGGCCCAATCAAACCACCTCTTAGGCCCAATCAAACCACCTCTTAGGCCCAATCAAACCACCTCTTAGGCCCAATCAAACCACCTTTTAGGCCCAATCAAACCACCTCTTAGGTCCAATCAAACCACCTCTTACGCCCAATCAAACCACCTCTTAGGCCCAATCAAACCACCTCTTAGGCCCAATCAAACCAACTCTTAGGCCCAATCAAACCAACTCTTAGGCCCAATCAAACCAACTCTTAGGCCCAATCAAACCAACTCTTAGGTCCAATCAAACCACCTCTTAGGTCCAATCAAACCACCTCTTAGGTCCAATCAAACCACCTTTTAGTTCCAATCAAACCACCTCTTAGGCCCAATCAAACCACCTCTTAGGCCCAATCAAACCACCTCTTAGGTCCAATCAAACCACCTCTTAGGCCCAATCAAACAAACTCTTAGGAACAATCAAACCACCTCTTAGGCCCAATCAAACCAACTCTTAGGAACAATCAAACCACCTCTTAGGCCCAATCAAAAGTTTTACAGAATTAAAATAAAAAACACAATGGCGCCATTTAGCTCATTACAATGCTTCTCCTCTAAAATATATCTGAAAGTTAAAGCTTGTAAAATTATTAACAAGCTCACTTTCCCTCCATCGCAGCTGTCCTGGCCGCCGCCTGATTGCTTTGTGAGCACTGTTTAATTGCCAATTAGGCTGGGACCAGGACAGAAATCACAATAGGTAGGTGTGTGTGTGTGTGTGTGTGTGTGTGTGTGTGTGTGTGTGTGTGTGTGTGTGTGTGTGTGTGTGTGTGTGTGTGTGTGTGTGTGTGTGTGTGTGTGTGTGTGTGTGTGTGTGTGTGTGTGTGTGTGTGTGTGTGTGTGTTTGGTCGACTTACAAGGTAGGACAGGGGCTTAGAGAGAGAGAGAGAACGATAAATAAACAGACTAACAATCCTACTCACTTTCTCAATATTACATCTTAAGCAGAGAGTTGAAAACAGCCCAAAGGGGCTCAGATCTGGGCTATTTATTATTCCGACCTATGTGGCAAATGATTTAAAACTGAGAATGCCTCTCTAACAAAATGTACTGGAGTTGATTATTACAGAGTGACAGACAGTCCTGTTCTCTCTGTGAACATCCATCTGGAAACATGAGAGCTGTAGACATCAAACCCATCTTGTCAGAGTGAAGCTCTATTAGACAAACATGAGTATTTCAACAGTAGGAAACAGTGCTGTTTGTGCATTGGGCACAAGCTTTTTGGATGTTAACATTAGCATTACACAATGATGTTACGATGATGGTCCACTCACTTGTTCTAGACAGTTTGGAGAAGTTATTAATTAAATATATTGGAGATGATAAATGTATTAGAGAGGATACATATATTAGAGAGGATAAATGTATTAGAGAGGATAAATGTATTAGAGAGGATACATATATTAGAGAGGATACATATATTAGAGAGGATAAATGTATTAGAGAGGATACATATATTAGAGAGGATAAATGTATTAGAGAGGATACATATATTGGAGAGGATAAATGTATTAGAGAGGATACATATATTAGAGAGGATAAATGTATTAGAGAGGATACATATATTGGAGAGGATAAATGTATTAGAGAGGATACATATATTAGAGAGGATAAATGTATTAGAGAGGATACATATATTAGAGAGGATAAATGTATTAGAGAGGATACATATATTAGAGAGGATACATATATTAGAGAGGATAAATGTATTGAAGAGGATACATATATTAGAGAGGATAAATGTATTAGAGAGGATACATATATTAGAGAGGATACATATATTAGAGAGGATAAATGTATTAGAGAGGATACATATATTAGAGAGGATAAATGTATTAGAGAGGATACATATATTAGAGAGGATAAATGTATTAGAGAGGATACATATATTAGAGAGGATACATATATTAGAGAGGATACATGTATTGGAGAGGATACATGTATTGGAGACGATAAATAATTTGAGAGGATAAATATATTAGAGGATAAATACATTGAGAAGATATGTGTATTGGAGAGGATAAATGTATTGGAGTGGATAAATCTATTAGAGGATAAATACATTGAGAATGTTATGCAGGTGAATGAGGACCCAAAAGCGACTTAACAGAAACAGAGTTTATTCCAGTCTTTAACAAAAACGATAATCCTGGATACTATCACTGGTAAAGTCCAAACAGGAAAACTGAAACCCTCTAGTCAGTAGAGGGGAACAACAGGAGATGCGACCACAGACTGCAGGTCGCTTCGGGAAGGCGCAGGCCGTAGCTGATATAGACACCTGCTCACACGCAGCATCTGAAGAAGGCAAAAACACGACGGAACAAGAACACAGCACAGCAAACATCAAACAAGGATCCGACAAGGACAGACGCAGAAACAGAGGGAGAAATAGGGACTCTAATCAGAGGGCAAAATAAGGGACAGGTGTGAAAGAGTAAACGAGGTAGTTAGGACGAATGAGGAACAGCTGGGAGCAGGAACGGAACGATAGAGAGAGAGAGGGATAGAGAGAGAAAGGGATAGAGAGAGAGGGAAAGAAACCTAATAAGACCAGCAGGGGGAAACGAATAGGAGAGAAAGCACAGGGACAAGACATGACAATATATGACAAAACATGACAGTACCCCCCCACTCACCGAGCGCCTCCTGGCGCACTCGAGGAGGAACCCTGGCGGCAACGGAGGAAATCATTGATCAACGAACGGTCCAGCATGTCCCGAGAAAGAACCCAACTCCTCTCCTCAAGACCGTAACGGGAGACGATGAAGAGGGAATCTAGGGCAATAACTCTTTAAAAAATGAGACACGGGTAGAGAACTGTAAGCGTTTGAGCAATCAGGACCAAACAGGCCAGGAGAGTAACAACTAGGGACAGACTGAGAAACAGCAAGGCTAAGACCAGGAACAGGAGAGAGGCGGTGGCTGTGGACAGACTGAGACACAGCAAGTGCAGGAGCAGGACCAGGAGAGATGCGGTGGCAGGGGACAGACTGAGACACAGCAAGGGCAGGAGAGATGCGGTGGCTGGGGACAGACTGAGACCCAGCAAGGCCAGGAGCAGAAGCAGGAAGAAAGTTACCGGACTTAGTCTGCGCGCAGTCCGAACAAGCAGCCACGAAACGGCGCGTGTCACGCTCCTGAGTAGGCCACCAAAAACGCTGGCGAATAGAAGCAAGCGTACCCCGAACGCCGGGGTGGCCAGCTAACTGGGCAGAGTGAGCCCACTGAAGAACGGCCAGACAAGTAGAAACGGGAACGAAAAGAAGGTTACTAGGACAAGCGCGCGGCGACGGAGTGTGAGTGAGTGCTTGCTTAACCTGTCTCTCAATTCCCCAGACATTCAACCCGATAACACGCCCCTCAGGGAGAATCCCCTCGGGGTCGGGAGACGCTACAGAAGAACTGAAGAGACGGGATAAAGCATCAGGCTTGGTGTTCTTAGTACCCAGGCGATAAGAAATCACGAACTCGAAACGAGCGAAAAACAACGCCCAACGAGCTTGACGCGCATTGAGTCGTTTGGAAGAACGGATGTACTCAAGGTTCTTTTGGTCAGTCCAAACGACAAAAGGAACGGTCGCCCCCTCCAACCACTGTCGCCATTCGCCTAGGGCTAAACGGATGGCGAGCAGTTCGCGGTTAGCCACATCATAGTTACGTTCCGACGGCGACAGGTGATGAGAAAAATATGCGCAAGGGTGGACCCCATCGTCAGTATGGGAGCGCTGGGACAGAATGGCTCCCACGCCCACCCCCGATGCGTCTACCTCGACAATGAACTGTCTAGTGACGTCAGGTGCAACAAGGATAGGAGCGGATGCAAAACGCTTCTTGAGGAGATCAGTACAACAATCATACGACCGGTGAGGGGGAAGGGAGGTGGCTCTAGACCGACTGAAGACCGTGCGCAGATCATGATATTCCTCCGGCCCTCCTGTCAAATCACCAGGTTCCTCCTGTGAAGAGAGAGCAGAAGAAACAGGAGGAATAGCAGACATTAAACATTTCACATGACAAGAAACGTTCCAGGAAAGGATAGAATTACTAGACCAATCAAAAGAAGGATTATGACACACTAGCCAGGGATGACCCAAAACAACAGGAGTAAAAGGTGAACAAAAAATCAAAAAGGAAATGGTCTCACTATGGTTACCAGATACTGTGAGGGTTAAAGGTAGTGTTTCACATAATATACTGGGGAGAGGACTACCATCCAAGGCGAACATGACCGTGGGCTCCCCTAACTGTCTGAGAGGAATGTCATGTTCCCGAGCCCAGGCTTTGTCCATAAAACAGCCCTCCGCCCCAGAGTCTATTAATGCACTGCAGGAAGCTGCCGATCCGGTCCAGCGTAGATGGACCGGCAAGGTAGTACAGGTACTTGACGGAGAGGACAGAGTAGTAGCGCTTATCAGTCGCCCTCCGCTTACTGATGAGCTCTGGCCTTTAACTGGACATGAAATGACAAAATGACCAGCGGAACCGCAATAGAGACAGAGGCGGTTGGTGATTCTCCGTTCCCTCTCCTTAGTCGAGATGCGAATACCCCCCAGCTGCATGGGCTCAACACCTGAGTCAGTGGGGAAAGATGGTAGTGTCGGGGAGAGGGGGGACACAGTTAACGCGAGCTCTCTTCCATGAGCTCGGTGACGAAGATCTACCCGTCGTTCAATGCGAATAGCGAGTTCAATCAAAGAATCCACGCTGGATGGAACCTCCCGGGAGAGAATCTCATCCTTAACCTTAGCGTGGAGTCCCTCCAGAAAACGAGCGAGCAACGCCTGCTCGTTCCAGTTACTGGAGGCAGCAAGAGTGCGAAACTCTATAGAGTAATCCGTTATGGATCGATTACCTTGACATAGGGAAGACAGGGACCAGGAAGCTTCTTTCCCAAAAACAGAACGATCAAAAACCCGTATCATCTCCTCCTTAAAGTTCTGATACTGGTTAGTACACTCTGCCATTGCCTCCCAGATAGCCGTGCCCCACTCCCGAGCCCGTCCAGTAAGGAGAGATATGACGTAGGCGATACGAGCAATACCCCTGGAGTACGTGTGGGGCTGGAGAGAGAACACTATATCACACTGGGTAAGAAACGAGCGACATTCAGTGGGCTCCCCAGAGTAGCACGGTGGGTTATTAATTCTGGGCTCCGGAGACCCGGAAGCCCAGGAGGTAACCGGTGGATCGAGGCGGAGATTGTGAATCTCCTCCGAGAGGCCGGAGACTTGGGCGGCCAGGGTCTCAACGGCATGTCGAGCAGCAGACAATTCCTGTTCGTGTCTGCCTAGCATCGCTCCCTGGAACTCGACAGCAGAGTAGAGAGAATCCGTAGTCGCTGGGTCCATTCTTGGTCGGATCCTTCTGTTATGCAGGTGAATGAGGACCCAAAAGCGACTTAACAGAAACAGAGTTTATTCCCGTCTTTAACAAAAACGATAATCCTGGATACTATCACTGGTAAAGTCCAAACAGGAAAACTGAAACCCTCTAGTCAGTAGAGGGGAACAACAGGAGATGCGACCACAGACTGCAGGTCGCTTCGGGAAGGCGCAGGCCGTAGCTGATATAGACACCTGCTCACACGCAGCATCTGAAGAAGGCAAAAACACGACGGAACAAGAACACAGCACAGCAAACATCAAACAAGGATCCGACAAGGACAGACGCAGAAACAGAGGGAGAAATAGGGACTCTAATCAGAGGGCAAAATAGGGGACAGGTGTGAAAGAGTAAACGAGGTAGTTAGGACGAATGAGGAACAGCTGGGAGCAGGAACGGACGATAGAGAGAGAGAGGGATAGAGAGAGACAGGGATAGAGAGAGAGGGAAAGAAACCTAATAAGACCAGCAGGGGGAAACGAATAGGAGAGAAAGCACAGGGACAAGACATGACAATATATGACAAAACATGACAGAGAAGATATGTGTATTGGAGAGGATAAATGTATTGGAGAGGATAAATGTATTAGAGAGGATAAATGTATTAGAGAAGATAAATGTATTAGAGAGGATACATATATTGGAGACGATAAATAATTTGAGAGGATAAATATATTAGAGGATAAATACATTGAGAAGATATGTGTATTGGAGAGGATAAATGTATTGGAGAGGATAAATCTATTAGAGGATAAATACATTGAGAAGATATGTGTATTGGAGAGGATAAATGTATTGGAGAGGATAAATCTATTAGAGGATAAATACATTGAGAAGATATGTGTATTGGAGAGGATAAATGTATTGGAGAGGATAAATGAATTGAGAGGATAAATGTATTTCATTTGTTAATTAAACTAAGTAAGAATCAAAAATTATCCATGGATGCATACAACATATTATATTAGACAACTAAGGTACATACCAGCTGATATAAGATTGTAAAATACACTGTGCATGCCAAACATTAGAACCACTTTCCTAATATTGAGTTGCACACAGTTCTGATGGATTAATGCTGCTCCAGTTCCCAGAGCAACATATTCATGTTATACATGTGACTTCTCTGAGTATTTTTTATTTTTATTTATTTTTTATTTTATTTCACCTTTATTTAACCAGGTAGGCTAGTTGAGAACAGGTTCTCATTTGCAACTGCGACCTGGCCAAGATAAAGCATAGCAGTGTGAACAGACAACACAGAGTTACACATGGAGTAAACAATTAACAAGTCAATAATACAGAGAAAAAAGGGGAGTCTATATACAATGTGTGCAAAAGGCATGAGGAGGTAGGCGAATAATTACAATTTTGCAGATTAACACTGGAGTGATAAATGATCAGATGGTCATGTACAGGTAGACATATTGGTGTGCAAAAGAGCAGAAGAGTAAATTAATAAAAACTGTGGGGATGAGGTAGGTGAAAATGGGTGTGCTATTCACCAATAGATTATGTACAGCTGCAGCGATTGGTTAGCTGCTCAGCTAGCTGATGTTTGAAGTTGGTGAGGGAGATAAAAGTCTCCAACTTCAGCGATTTTTGCAATTCATTCCAGTCACAGGCAGCAGAGTACTGGAACGAAAGGCGGCCGAATCAGGTGTTGGCTTTAGGGATGATCAATGAGATACACCTGCTGGAGCGCGTGCTACAGATGGGTGTTGCCATCGTGACCAGTGAGCTGAGATAAGGCGGAGCTTTGCCTAGCATGGCCTTGTAGATGACCTGAAGCCAGTGGGTCTGGCGACGAATATGTAGCGAGGGCCAGCCGACTAGAGCATACAAGTCGCAGTGGTGGGTTGTATAAGGTGCTTTAGTGACAAAACGGATGGCACTGTGATAAACTGCATCCAGTTTGCTGAGTAGAGTGTTGGAAGCAATTTTGTAGATGACGTCGCCGAAGTCGAGGTTCGGTAGGATAGTCAGTTTTACTAGGGTAAGCTTGGCAGCGTGAGTGAAGGAGGCTTTGTTGCGGAATAGAAAGCCGATTCTTGATTTGATTTTCGATTGGAGATGTTTGATATGGGTCTGGAAGGAGAGTTTGCAGTCTAGCCAGACACCTAGGTACTTATAGGTGTCCACATATTCAAGGTCGGAACCATCCAGTGTGGTGATGCTAGTCGGGCATGCGGGTGCAGACAGCGATCGGTTGAAAAGCATGCATTTGGTTTTACTAGCGTTTAAGAGCAGTTGGAGGCCACGGAAGGAGTGTTGTATGGCATTGAAGCTCGATTGGAGGTTAGATAGCACAGTGTCCAATGACGGGCCGAAAGTGTATACGATGGTGTCGTCTGCATAGAGGTGGATCAGGGAATCGCCCGCAGCAAGAGCAACATCATTGATATATACAGAGAAAAGAGTCGGCCTGGCGAGTGTTATCCAGGTTAAAAAAATAACAATGACTAAGTAGCTTGTAGCTAGCTGTTTAGCTTCTGGAGGTTCTTGAGTGTGTTCTAAAAATAAAGATAATAGCGATTCCGTATCACATTGGGTGAGGCAGGTTTCCGGAAGGTATAAACACATTTTGTAAAAATCGGGAAGAGATAGAAAGTACATATGGGCCACTGCGTTTTTGGGACGCGGCGATGCAGACGGTTAGCAGGCCTATGCTAACAAGCTAACAGATTAGCAGGCCGGGGTAAACAAGGTAGTAGTTAGCGGACCTGGGCTAAACAAGCTAAACAAGCTAGCAGTTAGCATGCCGAGTTAGCAAGCGAGGAGATAGCGAGGGCTAGAGAGTTAGCCTTTGGACGACGTTGCGATGGGGTGAGTCTGTTTATTCCTCTTCATGCGGTGACATCGATAGACCGGTCGTAGGTCCAGGTATTGTAGCCCAGGAGTATGCTAGGAGCTCTGGCCGGGCTAACTCCAAGCTACGTGGGTGGAAACGCTAGCCAGGAGTAATCAACCAGGGTTGCTGTTTAGCTCGATAGCTAGTTGTGAAGATCCAGCTGAAGAATGTTCCGTTTGTGGTGGGAATCCGGGGGTAAAAAATTAAATAGGTCCGTTATGCTCTGGTTAGCGTCGCATTGTTCGAACTGGCGAGAGCTTTCCGAGCTAAAGGTTAGCTGAAGGCCGCTAGCATAGCTGGCTAGCTTCAGTTGAAGGGTTCCGGTTTCGAAGTAAATATAAATACTTTAGGAAAAGTAGCTACATTGGCGGGTTGCAGAAGAGTATTTGGAAGCTTAGGTTTAGCAAAATGTTTTTAAAGATATGCGAAGAAAAAAATATCTAAAATATCTAAAACGATATCTAAAATGAAAAAGAGACGATATTTACAGAGAGACGATACGACAGGACGTGTTACTGCTACGCCACCTGATCGTGTTCCACTACCGTTTGATAAACGCATCACTATGTACTACGTTAAGACGGTTCGCTTGTGTGTGAATGGGTTGAGCTAGCAGGTAATCCTTGATAGTTCACTAGGGCTGGGTTTGATTCCTTCTGTTTTAAAAGCATTTCCTGGATGGGGTCTTCAAAGGTTCTCAACATTATATAAGGAAGCTTCCCTACCAAATGAAAGCATGAAAGCTCGCAGATGAGCCAAACATTCCCGCTTCTCTCCCGAGCGGTTTTCCGATGATGTAATGTGTTCTAACCATGGGAACAAACATCAACAAATATCAAAGGTCCCGCAAGCCAGGCGATGGAAGGAGAGACGAGCTGGGAAGAGATGAGGGAAGGAAAGAAGGGATTAACACACTTCCTTAATTGGGCAAAATGTAAAAAAGGGAAAACACCATTTGACTCCAACCTCAGGCCAGATCATCGCTTGCGAAGGCATCTGGGATACATTTCACTTCAACGAGCCTCTCAAACTCTAACACTCTGATTGGACAGCCTCTCATATTCTAACACTCTGATTGGACAGCCTCTCATATTCTAACACTCTGATTGGACAGCCTCTCATATTCTAACACTCTGATTGGGCAGCCTCTCTTGTTCTAACATTCTGAATAGACAGATCCTTTGGGGATAAAGCACAGATATATATGTATATATTTTATATACTGTATGTAAGAGTCAGGAGGGTCTATATGATATTAATAGATTTTAGTGTGGAGCCTGACCTAGTTACAGGCATGTGTGTGAATGGTTCCAGTGCTGCTGTACACTGTGCTGACGACGCTACAATGTGATTTTTGATGTGTAGCAATGTTCGCTATAGGCCATTTGAATGGCTCAGTGCTGTACACCATGCTGGCTATACTCTGTCTGCTGTAAGCTGTTCACTGGGGAACTTGAATGACTTTGATTGCTGCCTACAGGTGTGACATAAAAGTCGGTGGTCCCCTTATTTTTCATATCTAACTAGTGATTCTAACACATTTGACTAGCTACTTTTTAACACAGAATATTTCTGGAGTGAAAAAAATTATAATTGATGTTTGGTTGGCTGGTTGATTGACTGATTGGTTGATTGGTAAGCTGGTTATTGATTGATTGATTGATTGGTTGGTTGATTGATTGATTAATGAGTGATTGATTGATTAATGAGTGATTGATATGAATGGGTGATGTTGACATTTTCTGTAGGATGTAAGTAGCAACAGTTGGACTCCATCTCCAGTGTTCCCTCCATGTTCTGTGTGATGTATGATATAAGTAGCAACAGTTGGACTCCATCTCCAGTGTTCCCTCCATGTTCTGTGTGATGTATGATATAAGTAGCAACAGTTGTACTTGTCAATTCATTATACAACCTGTATGTGGTATTGACTGAGCTGTGTTTCGTACCATAGTGTAGGATGTTGTTTTTCTGTTTATTCTAAAGCCCTGTGTAACGTCTGTTCAAAATCTTGTACATAGCACTTCCTGTGAGATTTGTATGCAAGGTATGTTTGCTGAGTGTATCTCCTCACTTGTCTTTCAGCTCAATATGCTTTCACGGGATAGTTCACAGGAAAGTTCACTGGAAGTCATCAAGGTAATTGTTATATATGACAATCTGCTAGTTGATGAATGAGTCGTTGTCTTAGAGGGAAGAAGGGAGAAGGGTGTCACGACTTCTACCTTGTTCGGGCGGTTCTCGGCGTTCGACGTCACCGGTCTTCTAGCCATCATTGATCCTTTTTTCATTTTCCATTGGTTTTGTCTTGTCTTCCCACACACCTGTTTTCTATCCCATTCATTACCTGTTGTGTATTTAACCCTCTGTTTCCCCTCATGTCTTTGTCAGAGATTGATTTGTTGTCAGTGTAGTGTGATTGTTTGTATAGGTGGCGCGTCGGGTCCTCGTACCCATGTTTTGTTTGTTTGTACATTTATTGTTATGGAGCATACTCATGGAAATTATGAAAAGACTCCATATTTACAGTCCATTTGACTCTCCTGCGCCTGACTTCCCTGCCACCTATTACACCTATGCTTGACAAAGGGGGAGATAAGAGGATAGATGGTGAGAGAAGAAAACGGGGATGTGGATGGACAGACTGACATAGTAACACACATCTGGTCAACATAATGCCAACACACACACACAAACGTTAAGGCTTAAATGAGCAGCATGCTTTGCCAGCTCACACTGATGCACACAGAGAGAGAGACCCTTGACAAAACTCACCTGGTCACATACCACTGTCCTTGTCTATCAGTGTATCATTATTTTGTTGCTTGGCATGTTTTGTGTTTTCTGTGGACCCTAGGAAGAGTAGCTGCTCCTTCTGCAAAAACTAATGGAGATCCAAATAAACAAACAAACATTAATCTCTTTGTTTCCTGTGATTCAATCCCTCACTCTTTTTCCTTTCCAGTTCCATCCCTCATTCATTTCCGTCTCCCTCCCCCTCTCTCTAGGACAATTCCAATTATTGTAACATAAGCATGTGTGCCATGGGTCCTCTATTCATCCCCTCTTCCCCCACTCCCACTCTTTCTCTCTCCCCTCCATCTATCTCACTCCCTGTTCTCACTCCATCGGGCCCCTTCCTCACTGGAACAGGGCCAATGATTGTGACATAAGGCTTTGGTTCCTCCAGGGAGACTGGGGACTAGGGTCCTCGGTGAACCTCTCTGCCTGGCTGTTCATGTCTCTCTCCTCTTTCTCCCTCTCTCTCTATCTGTATTTCTCTCTCGATCTTTCTCTCTCACGCGTGCACGCAAGCACAATTTCTCTCTCTATGGGACCGTAACATATTTTTGTTGGTCCTCCCTGCCTCCCTGCCTGACTGCCCCTTCAATGTCTTGTGGGACTATGCCCTCTCTCCATCTCTAGCACACACAGGACACACTGAACTCACAGTTACCTTGCTGCATGAATATTCACACACACACAAACACACAGACCACATACGCACTCAGGCAATCATATGCACTCAGAAACACACCATTGCCATAATATTTATGAAGTAGATATGAACATAAACACACAGAGACACACCAACCCACAAATGCCCTGGTCCTTTTGGTTGATTGACTATGGCTGGTCTCTTGGGAGTGATGCTATGTGTTGAAGTGTGTTTAGGTCATGTGTTTAACTCATATTAATCAATAGAGGACTCATCTTTGTATCTGTGCCATTATAGTATATGTGACAGCATCGGCAGCGCCATTGCTGCTATCTCCATTTTGAAGTAGTCCATTTTATTCTTCTCGATTGGCTGATCCCACCTGATGACACGGTTGGACATGACTGCAACAGGGTCACGAGGAAGGATCAGCCAATGAAGTTGGAAGTCCCACCCAGTCGACTACATTCAAATGTTGGAAGCCCTCAATAGTGCTTCCCTTGTCAATACAGACTTTTGTCTACTAGAGGCCTCTTTCATTCTCTATGGTTTAAGTGTGTCTGTGTACAGCCAAGTCGCCTAAGATGGACTTGGACATCCATCCATGGCCCGAGGAAGTTGGGAGATGCCTTCAAAACCTGCCACTAGGGGCAACGGTGAGCGTATCTACCATCTTGCAGGCTTGGGTTTTGCCAGGGCGGTGTGAAAGGGGATGGTGGATGGCGTAAGCCGTGAGCTCCAGATCGGAGGGTCACGTGATGAACCCCAGTGCTAGACATTTGTTTAGAACTTTGGGGGTTTTATCCCTATCCCAAACATGTTTCCCTAACTTAACCATTCAGAATTGCTACCTAAACTTAACAAACCTTAACCACGAACTTAACTATTCAGAATGATGAGTTTTAACCCTATTCCGAACCTTAACCCTTAATTTCACCACGGAGGAGACACAACAGGAGGAGCAACACAGGGTGTCAAAAACATCACGAAATTTGACGTTACTGGCAACCAAGAAAGATGTTTGGAGAAATGTGGATAAACTTCAGAGTCTGAAGTCAAATTGGTCAAACAGTGAGTGTGTATTTAGGTGTTTTTTGTTAAAGTGTGTGTGTATGTGCATGAGTTTGTTTGTGCGTGTACGTGTGAGTGCGTGTGAACGTGTGTGCATACATGCATGCGTGTGTGTTTGTGTGATGTGCACGTGTCAGCACACAAATCTGATATTTTTTTCCTGGAAAACTGCTCTCCAGAGTCACTGAATTACCCATCATCCCTCAGTCAGCCATGGACTGATGGGATTACTTTTGGGCAGATGGGTGGGCCACACACGCACACACACACATATACACACACAAATATAAATTCCAAGTGGTCCGGAAGTCTAGCTAACTCCCTTTCATCCCAAGCAGTCCTATGAACAACAAACAACAAAAGTGGAGCTTTACTATTCACCAGGCAGACCTGAAAATGTGCACTAACTAATGACCCTGGTTGCTGAGAGCTGTGTGTGTGTGTGTGTGTGTGTGTGTGTGTGTGTGTGTGTGTGTGTGTGTGTGTGTGTGTGTGTGTGTGTGTGTGTGTGTGTGTGTGTGTGTGTGTGTGTGTGTGTGTGTGTGTGTGTGTGTGTGTGTGTGTGTGTGTGTGTGTCTAGGAGTGGGGAGAATGTAAGTCTACCACATTTCCAATGCCCTCCATCACCAGCCCTGCATTCTCAACAATCAGGGCCCTACAATGTCACTTCTCACCAATCAGGGCCTTGTTCTATCACAGGGCAGATCTGTTAAACTTGAGTTGCGACAGGATTAGACTGGACCGGACAAGACTGGATTAAACAAGACTGGAAATATTAGATTAGCCTACTAGATTAGAATATAATAGACAGGGCTTGACTGAGGCTAGGGTGATGGGGCTGGGTTGAGCAGCAGGGCTATGGCAGGACTGATTGTCTGGCTCTGCTACACTGCGACTATGGAAGTCTAAGTGTGAACATGTATTATTTAAAGCATAATTATGAGGTGGGTCGCTGTGTCAGCCAGTCAATCAGAGCTTTTCATTAGGTCCCCTGCCACTGCTGGAGGCATATCACACACACACACATGCACACACACACACACACACAAGCACGCACACATACATACATAAATAAACAATCTCACTGAAATAAGAACGAAATTCCAAAAACGAATGCCAAAGTGAGTAAGTTCTGACTTTTTCTCTCTCTCCTTTTTTCTCTCTCTGCCTTTTTCTCTCTCTCCATCTTTCTTCTTCCTCCTCTCCTTGAAATGTTCTCTCTCTGAGAGTCAATTTAATTGTCAAATGAGACTGATTGGATTTTAATGGAATCAAAAGGAAGAGAAGTGAGTGAAGGAAAGAGGAGGCGAGAGTGAAGGGGAGAGAATGAGAAAGCGAAGGGGAGAGGAAGAGAGAATGGAGGGGAGAGAAGGAGAGAGGGAAAGAAAGGGGAGGGAAGAGGAGAGAGATGGTGGAAATAGAAGGAGACGCTATTAGGGAGGTGCCAGGGGAAGGAAGAGAGGGAAGAGGGGAATGGAAAGAGGTCAGAGAGAAACATTAAATAGTCCTCAATTAAATCAAATCAAATTTTACCGTGAAATGTTTACATACCAGCCCTGAACCAACAAAGCAGTTTTAAGAAGATGGAGTTAAGAAACTATTTACTAAATAAACTACAGTAAAAAATGAAGAAGTAACACAATAAATCAACAATAACGAGGCTGTATACAAGGAACTTGTACCACACTGCCAGGTCTCTGACCTCCTCCCTATAGACTATCTCATTGTTGTCTGTGATCAGGCCTACCACTGTCATCAGCAAATGTAACAATGTTTAAGTCATGCTTGGCCACTATTGCACTATGGTGTTGAACGCTGAATGCTGAGCTGTAGTCAATGAACAGCATTCTCACATAGGTGTTCCTTTTGTCCAGGTGGGAAAGGGCAGTGTGGAGTTCGTTTGAGATTACGTCATCGGTGGATCTGTTGGGGTGGTATGCGAATTGGAGTGGGTCTAGTGTTTCTGGGATGATGGTGTTGAGCCACTTCATGGCTACTGACGTGAGTGCTACGGGGCGGAATTAATTTAGTCAGGTTACCTTCGCATTCATGGAGACAGGGACTTTGGTGGTCTGCTTGAAACATGTAGGAATCACAGACTCGGTCAGGGAGAGGATGAAAATGTCAGTGAAGACAATTGCCAGTTGGTCCACGCATGCTCTGAGTACACGGACAGCTGGTGCTCTCATGCATGCTTCAGTGTTGCTTGCATTGAAGCAAGCATAAAAGGCATTTAGTTCATCTGGTAGGCTTCCGTCACTGGGTAGCTTGCGGCTGTGTTTCCCATTGTAATCTGTAATAGTTTGCAAGCCCTGCCACATCCAACAAGTGTCAGAGTCGGTGAAGTAGGATTCAATCTTAGTCCTGTATTGACGCTTTGCCTTTTTGATGGTTTGTCTGAGAGCATTGCGTGATTTCTTATAAGTTTATGGATTAGTGTCCCGCTCCTTGAAAGCGGCAACTCTAGCCTTTAGCTTGGTGCGGATGTTGCCTGTAATCCATGTCTTCTGGTTGGGGTATGTACATACGGTCACTGTGGAGACGACATTGTCGATGCACTCATTAATGAATACGGTGACTGAGGTGGTATACTCCTTAATACCATCGGAAGAATCCCGGGAACATATTCCAGTCTGTGCTAGCAAAACAGTCCTGTCGCGTAGCATCCGTGTCACCTGACCACTTCCGTATTGAGTGAGTCACTTGTACATCCTGCTTTATCTTTTGCTTGTAAGCAGGAATCGAGAAGATATAATTATGGTTAGACATGCCAAATGGGGGGCGAGATACATGTGACATACTGGTAGAAATTAGGTCAAAGAGATTTAAGTTTGCCTGCATTGAAGTCCCTAACCAATAGTAGCTCAGCTTCTGGATGACTCAGTGAAACATAAGATATTACAGTTTTTAATGTCCTGTTGGTAGGATAGTCTCGAACGGAGCTCATCCGGTTTATTATTCAGTGATTGCAATAGAACAGATGGTAGAGGCGGGTTACCCACTCGCCGAAAAATTCTCACAAGGCGCCCAGATCTGCGCCCCCTGTATTTGTTTTTTCTTCATGCGAATGAATAGATTATTAGAGATTCAAGACTTGATTGCTATCTCTCTCTCTCTCCCTCCCTCCCTCCCTCCCTCCCTCCCTCCCTCCCTCCCTCCCTCCCTCCCTCCCTCCCTCCCTCTCTCTCTCCTCTCCCTCCCTCCTCTCCTCTCCCTCCCTCCCTCCCTCCCTCCCTCCCTCCCTCCCTCCCTCCCTCCCTCCCTCCCTCCCTCCCTCTCTCTCTCTCTCTCTCTCCCTCCCTCCCTCCCTCCCTCCCCCTCCCTCCCTCCCTCCCTCCCTCCCTCCCTCTCCCTCTCTCTCTCTCTCTCTCTCTCTCTTCTCTCTCTCCCTCCCTCCCTCGCTCTCTCTCTCTCACACTCACCTCTCTCTCCCTACCTCATCTCTCTCTCCCTTCCCATTCTCTCTCACACCCCTCTATTTCTCCTTCTCCCATCTTTCTTTCCCTCTCCTCTCTCTCTCTCCCCCTCTCTCCCTCCCCCTCTCTCTCTCTCTCTCTCCCTCCCTTCTCTCTCTCCCCCTCTCTCTCTCTCTCTCTCTCTCCCTCCATCTCTCTCTCTCACACTCACCTCTCTCTCCCTCCCTCATCTCTCTCTCTCCCTCCCCATTCTCTCTCACACCCTTCTATTTCTCCTTCTCCCATCTTCCTTTCCCTCTCCTCTCTCTCTTTTCCCCTCCCCTTTGTCTCTCTCCTTCGTCTCTCTCGCTCCCTCGTCGTTTTGCATGGATGTTGTTTATGACCCCAATGTCGCCAGACGTTATAAGTTAATAGACCAATAAAAATATAGTTCCAAACCTCTCCCAACAGCTAGTTATCAGGTTATATAATCACTTGCATTAGGCTTCTCTAATTAGGTTCCCTCACTCAGACCACTCCCAGTGGGGTGCATTTGTGTTTTTAATGTGCCCCACTACTGGACAGATGTGCAGATCTCATTGAAATTGGATGTTCTGGTACCGCTTGGATGTTTAGAGTTGATTGAGGACCTAGTAGCTGAGAAATGTTACTGTTATTAATGATTGTGTTTTTGGATTTAGCATAGTTTTGTGAATTTTAGCATGTATTTATGCATGTGTAGTTTTAAATGTAAATATTATATATGCCATTTAGCAGACGCTTTTATCCAAAGCGACTTACAGTCATGTGTGCATACATTCTATGTCAATGTGCATTGTGTACACGGGGCTCACCTGTAACATAGACTCTGAGAGTTGAGAAGCAGGTGCAGGTGGTAAGTTTAATACAACAAAGACCATGGATCGAGATCACATAGAAGTAAACGTCTTGACAAGAAACACCGAAAAAATACTGCCTGGGAAATGAACCTAAAGGAGTGCCGGATAAAGGGGAGGTAAAGAGTAAGGTAATGGAGTCCAGGGGTGCCTCATAATGAACGTAATGATGAATGTTGCACGTAATGATTGATGCCAGGTGTGCGTAATGATGTTTGCGAGGTCCGGTGGTTAGTAAACCGGAGACGTTGAACGCCGGAGTTGAGAAACAGGAGTAGATGTGACATCTCCTGGAAATGAGACCCTCTGTCCCAATGTTGACTACCTGTTAAAATAAAGCCTCAATAAATAATTAGACAGTCCTAGTTAAATTATTACCTGAGAAAGTGCGTTTTGCTAAGAAGATTTTAGTTTATAATAAAACTTAAACAAGCAATGTTGGGTTATTCTATATGTCTTTAGTCAATGTTTCACCCATTTGAGGTGAAATGTGTAGAAATAACTTCATGGATCTGTCCGCCTAGTTAATTAATGTAGAGCAGCAACAGTTGAGTTGGAGTCAGAGGATCCGTGTGTTAGAGAGTAGTATAACTAACTGTATAACTGAGTCTAATTCCTAATCTCCTAACCAAATCATACATTTTGCTACAGCTATAATAAATCTATTAAACTGGATAAATGAATAACAGAATAAGTGAATGAACTTTACAACCACATCAGGATTTCTCCACACTTGACCATTCTCCCAACAACTGATTTAATGTTCACACTTAATGAAGCCCCCTGATTGGAGCTAATGCTGTTACTTCACCCTATTAGAGGCCCTATTCAGAACCATGCACGGGTCTGTTCATCTCGCTCCCTGTCTGTCTCGGCCTGTCTGTCTCGGCCTGCCCGCCTCGGCCTGCCCGCCTCTGCCTGCCCGCCTCTGCCTGCCCGCCTCTCTCGGCCCGCCTGTCTCGGCCCGCCTGCCTCGGCCTGCCTGCCTCGGGCCTGCCTGCCTCGGCCTGCCTGTCTCGGCCTGCCTGCCTCGGCCTGCCTGCCTCGGGCCTGCCTTCCTCGGCCTGCCTGCCTCGGCCTGCCTGTCTCGGCCTGCCTGCCTCGGCCTGCCTGTCTCGGCCTGCCTGCCTCGGCCTGCCTGTCTCTGCCTGCCTGCCTCGGCCTGCCTGTCTCTGCCTGCTTAGCATGTACTCTGCCCCACGCAGACTGCTGCAAGGAGTTTGACCATGACCTGGGAGAACTCTGGAATTAATTTCTTCTCCTTGACCAAGGTGTATTGTAATATCTTGACAGATACATATGACTTGCTATGTTTACTCTCCCCTCACTGGCTGACTGTAAAGATGGGGTAGTATTTCTGAGGTGGAATATATTTACTCTAGTACAAATAAATTACACTGCCATATATTGTGGCCTGGCAACAAGCTGTCACAGACTCACTGCAGAATTAGACGTCAAATTCCAAACGTCAAATGGTGAAGTTGCTCCAAACGTCAAATTTAAACGGTTAAGGGTTACCATTTTGGATAGGGTTAAAATTGTAAGCTTAGACACTCATTCCAAATCATTAAGGTTTGGGATTGAGTTAAAACAAAACCATTTAAACTGAGTGTCTGCCCAGCCAGGCCACCCGTCACACAAGTCAGTATTTGATGTTCATCGATGTCTGATGACATCAGGACATGGAAACGGGCCAGTAAGGGCCGCAGTGAGTGCTGTTACCTTTAAGTAGATTTCAGTTTTGCTAGGGTGTTGTGGATGGGGATGGTGGATGGGTGTAAGTATCTGCCTCTGGCTAAGCCTATCTGGTTAAGGATTTCCCAAACCTTAACCCATACCTTAAGAATCTGCCTCTGATTCCAAAGATTGCAAGTTCGAATCCAGTGATATAAACTTGCTTTAGAGATTTTTGTTTTAAGCCTATCCCAAACCTTAACCCTTACCTGAGAGTTTCCCAAACTTCGTCCTTGGGACCCAAGGAGTGCCAAATTCATTTTTTGATTTAACACTACACAGCTGGTAAAAAATAATCAAAGCTTGACAATGAGTTCATTATTTGAATCAACTGTGTAGTGCTAGCGCAAAAAACTAAATGTGCACACCTCGGAGTCCCGAGTTTGGGAAACGCTGCTACCTTAACCATTCGGAGTCAATACCTAACCAATATTTTTGAGAAACATGGAAGAACGTCTAATTCTGTCGTAAGACTGTGAGAGCTTGTTGTCTCTGACCCTGGGATGGAACTTTCTGATCCAGAGTAATGCGATTACAAAGCAAAAGCCAAGCCTACTTTATGTTATTAGCACTCACTGTTACCCCCAGTTGCTCCCTTGCCGCCCTAGTGGCCAGTTTTGAAGGCATTTCCCAACATCCTCAGGACATGGAAAGACGTCCAATGTCAGACTCACTCAACTGCAACTAGCGATCTGCCTGTGTGTACGTGTGTGTGTGCGTGCATAAGTGCGCATGTATACGTGTGCATGTTCATATTTGAGTGTGTCTGTATTTGTGTGTGTGTGTGTGTGTGTGTGTGTGTGTGTGTGTGTGTGTGTGTGTGTGTGTGTGTGTGTGTGTGTGTGTGTGTGTGTGTGTGTGTGTGTGTGTGTGTGTGTGTGTGTGTGTGTGTGTGCCTCCGTGCATGTCCGTTCTCCCCATGTGCCTCCACCATGAGCATCCCTTCCTGCCTAAATCTCAGTGTGTTTGTTTTACTTCTGACAGAAGAGTCTCATTACAGACGGCGACAGGAGTTTGGTCATGCAGGACCCAAGAATCACCCTGGTCTGTATGCATTGATATCAGCTGCCTGATACACAAGGGCCTCTCAATTTACAGCAGGTGATGATGTTGACTCAAGTCCCCTCTGTGTGTATGCAGGCTGCACACCACTTCTGACTACACACGCACAGATACATACATACATACATACATACTCACACACACACACTACTTCTTCTACTAGCCTGGTGAAGGGTCTGTGTTTGTGGATAGTAACAACGTGATGAATTACATTTGATTAGGAACACAGTGGATCATTTAATTAATGAGCTGCCACTACTAATTGGAGGGTAATATGTAATTGCATTAATTTAACCCTCTCAGTCCCGAGACCCCAGCAAAATCCCGCTTTTCATTTATCTGCATGTCCAGCCCTTATATTCAGCCTCGCAATGAAGTGTTTTATCATGTTATTTTCAGGACAACCAGGGCTACAAGTACAACACAAAGCCATTTGATATAAACAGTTGCATTCATGAGTTTTGTTGATAAATGTCAATAAATAAATGAGGTCATCCAAAGCAAAAACCCGATTCAAATGAATTTATATGAATGTTGTAAGTACAGAACTTGTTTGATCAGCAGGAAATTAATATCCAACTAGTCAGGGACACCTGTGTGGAGTTTGGAGTTTGTAACAGTCTATCTCAGCCCCTGTTAATCACACAGACGAATGGTTGATATCTACAGATGCTGAAGAAAGACTGATCCATACATCTGTAGCTCCAACACACTATGTTGAAAGGGGTTAGAAGTCCAAAATGTGCGGCGTTCCGGTGGGACTCATGCCAATTGGAACACATTTCAGACCTATCAACTGACACATGGGTAATTAAGGCAAAGGGCCACATTGGTCTAGAAGGGAAAAAAAACACACACCTATTAAGACGAGGTGCTGGCTAGCGGAGTAGAAACTTGAAAATAAAAGAGAGCTGCACACTCTAGGAGCTCAGATGCAAAAATGTAATACCAACGTTTGGCTGTCGAAACGTTGGTATTACATTTTTGCATCTGAGCTCCTAGAGTGTGCAGCTCTCTTTTATTTTCAAAGGGCCACATTGGACATACATGTAGGCTACTGCCATGAGTTATACACTTGGGGTTAATTTACTCTGTCTTGCTGTAGTTTAACCTTCCAAATAAAAATCTATAAAATCAACTCAAATCAAGGGACTTGTATAGCAAGCATACTGTATGTGTTACTCAGAAGCTGCATACTGTAGCCCTGATGCAGGAAACACCTCCACTCTCTCGCTCTCCCCCTGCCTCTCTTCCTCTCACCTCCTTCCTCTCCCGCTCTCCCCCTGCCCTGCCCTGCCCTGCCCTGCCCTGCCCTGCCCTGCCCTGCCCTGCCCTGCCCTGCCCTGCCCTGCCCTGCCCTGCCCTGCTCCCTCTCTCTTTCTGTCTCTCCCTCTCTCCTCCTGCCTCTCTCCCTCTATCTTCCTGCATCTCTCTCTTCCTGCCTTGCTCCCTCTCTTCAGGCCTCTCTCCCTCTATCTTCCTGAATCTCTCTCTCTCGCCTCATGTGTCGCTCCCTCTCTCCTCCTGCCTCTCTCCCTCTCTCCTCCTGTCTCTCCCTCTCTCCTCCTGCCTCTCTCCCTCTATCTTCCTGCATCTCTCTCTTCCTGCCTTGCTCCCTCTCTTCAGGCCTCTCTCCCTCTATCTTCCTGAATCTCTCTCTCTCGCCTCATGTGTCGCTCCCTCTCTCCTCCTGCCTCTCTCCCTCTCTCCTCCTGTCTCTCCCCCTCTCTCCTCCTGTCTCTCTCCCTCTATCTTCCTCACTCTCTCTCTCCTCCTCCTACCTCGCTCCCGCTCTCCTCCTGCCTCTCTCCCTCTCTCCTCCTGCCTCTCTCCCTCTCTCCTCCTGCCTCTCTCCCTCTCTCCTCCTGTCTCTCCCCCTCTCTCCTCCTGTCTCTCTCCCTCTATCTTCCTCACTCTCTCTCTCCTCCTCCTACCTCGCTCCCGCTCTCCTCCTGTCTCTCCCCTCTCTCCTCCTGTCTCTCTCCCTCTATCTTCCTCACTCTCTCTCTCCTCCTCCTACCTCTCTCCCGCTCTCCTCCTGCCTCTCTCCCTCTCTCCTCCTGTCTCTCCCCCTCTCTCCTCCTACCTCGCTCCCGCTCTCCTCCTGTCTCTCCCCCTCTCTCCTCCTGTCTCTCTCCCTCTATCTTCCTCACTCTCTCTCTCCTCCTCCTACCTCTCTCCCGCTCTCCTCCTGCCTCTCTCCCTCTCTCCTCCTGCCTCTCTCCCTCTCTCCTCCTGTCTCTCCCCCTCTCTCCTCCTGCCTCTCTCCCTCTCTCCTCCTGCCTCTCTCCCGCTCTCCTCCTGTCTCTCTCCCTCTATCTTCCTCACTCTCTCTCTCCTCCTCCTACCTCTCTCCCTCTCTCCTCCTGCCTCTCTCCCTCTCTCCTCCTGTCTCTCCCCCTCTCTCCTCCTGCCTCTCTCCCTCTCTCCTCCTGTCTCTCCCCCTCTCTCCTCCTGCCTCTCTCCCTCTCTCCTCGTGCCTCTCTCCCGCTCTCCTCCTGCCTCTCTCCCTCTCTCCTCGTGCCTCTCTCCCGCTCTCCTCCTGCCTCTCTCCCTCTCTCCTCGTGCCTCTCTCCCTCTCTCCTCCTGTCTCTCCCCCTCTCTCCTCGTGCCTCTCTCCCTCTCTCCTCCTGCCTCTCTCCCTCTCTCCTCCTGTCTCTCCCCCTCTCTCCTCCTGCCTCTCTCCCTCTCTCCTCCTGTCTCTCCCCCTCTCTCCTCCTGCCTCTCTCCCTCTCTCCTCGTGCCTCTCTCCCGCTCTCCTCCTGCCTCTCTCCCTCTCTCCTCGTGCCTCTCTCCCGCTCTCCTCCTGCCTCTCTCCCTCTCTCCTCGTGCCTCTCTCCCTCTCTCCTCGTGCCTCTCTCCCTCTCTCCTCGTGCCTCTCTCCCTCTCTCCTCGTGCCTCTCTCCCTCTCTCCTCGTGCCTCTCTCCCTCTCTCCTCGTGCCTCTCTCCCGCTCTCCTCCTGCCTCTCTCCCTCTCTCCTCGTGCCTCTCTCCCGCTCTCCTCCTGCCTCTCTCCCTCTCTCCTCGTGCCTCTCTCCCTCTCTCCTCCTGTCTCTCCCCCTCTCTCCTCGTGCCTCTCTCCCTCTCTCCTCCTGCCTCTCTCCCTCTCTCCTCCTGTCTCTCCCCCTCTCTCCTCCTGCCTCTCTCCCTCTCTCCTCCTGTCTCTCCCCCTCTCTCCTCCTGCCTCTCTCCCTCTCTCCTCGTGCCTCTCTCCCGCTCTCCTCCTGCCTCTCTCCCTCTCTCCTCGTGCCTCTCTCCCGCTCTCCTCCTGCCTCTCTTCCTCTCTCCTCGTGTGTCTCTCTCTCCTCCTCCTACCTCGCTCCCGCTCTCCTCCTGCCTCTCTCCCTCTCTCCTCGTGCCTCTCTTCCTCTCTCCCTCAGTTCCGCACCGGGAAAAATGTACAATGAATGATGAATCGCTGGTTGTTTAACGTTTATTAAAAGTGTTGTTCGATTTATTGAATCAATGGGAGAGGGAGCCTACCCAACATGCTCTGTTTCTGTGTCTGTGTCTCTGTGTCTGCCTGGCCCTGCAGTTATGTGTGGATGCTAATTATCAGTGTGTTTAGATACAGACAGAGGAGGCAGCTTCATTAGCTGAGCTATTTAACTAACAGAGAGAGGGATGGAGAGGTGTAGAGGATAGGAGGGAGAGGTAGATGAAAAGAGAGAGAGTCAGAAAACATCTTAATGTTGTTGTTCTAATGAATCCAGGGTTGATTATGTCAGAGGGGAGATGGGGTGGCATCAGACACAAACAACTCTTGAATCTTTGATGTTGCTCTCTAAGCACACTTACACACGTGCACACACACACACACTTTATATTCCTCCAACATGTTGACAATACATGTCATCCTGGAGAGAGTCTCCAGCAGAATACCTCCACCTACCTCTTCTCTCTCCCCGCTGTCTGCAACTATGTCTGAGTCCCAAATGGCACCCTATTCCCTACACAGGGCACGGTGAAACCTGCTGCACTATCCAAGAAATAGGGTGCCATTTAGGACATACATTTTTCCTATCCTGTAATTTCATCCCCTCTGATAGCAGGTCTGATACCTGGTCTGCTACCAGGTCTGATACCACCTCTGATACCAGGTCTGATACCAGGTCTGATAGCAGGTCTGATACCTGGTCTGCTACCAGGTCTGATACCACCTCTGATACCAGGTCTGATACCAAATGTGATACATGGTCTGCTACCAGTTCTGCTACCACCTCTGATACCAGGTCTGATACCAGGTCTGATACCTGGTCTGCTACCAGGTCTGATACCACCTCTGATACCAGGTCTGATACCAGGTCTGATACCTGGTCTGCCACCAGGTCTGATACCTGGTCTGCTACCAGGTCTGACACCTCCTCTGTTACCGGGTCTGATACCAGGTCTGCTACCAGGCCTGATACCTGCTCTGATACCAGGTCTGATACCTGCTCTGATGCCAGGCATGATACCTGGTCTGATACCAGGTCTGATACATGCTCTGATACCAGGTATGATACCTGGTCTGCTACCACGTATGATACCTGCTCTGATACCAGGTCTGATACCAGGTCTGATACCAGGTCTGGTACCTGCTCTGATACCAGGTCTGATAGCTGGTCTGCTACCAGGTCTGATACATGCTCTGATACCTGGTTTCCTACCAGGTCTGGTACCTGCTCTGATACCAGGTCTGATACCTGGTAGCTGCCAGGTCTGATACATGCTCTGATACCAGTTCTGATACCAGGTCTGATACCTGGTCTGCCACCAGGTCTGATACATGCTCTGACACCAGGTCTGATACCTGGTCTGCCACCAGGTCTGTTACCAGGTCTGATACCAGGTCTGATACCTGGTCTGCCACCAGGTTTGATACATGCTCTGATACTATGTATGTCTATTAAACCTCTATAAGAATCTAGTCTTGTTTTTCTGCTCCTCTCCCCTCCCACGGTCCTAGCACCCCAAGGTGTGTTTGTATATTTGTGTGTGTGAGTGTATGTCGTTTGAATGTGCGTGTGTGTGTGTGTGTGTGAATGTGTGTGTGAATTTCTGTGTGAATTTGTGTGTGAATGTGTGTCGCTCTAAATGTCTGGAGATAGCCCTCCTGTTGTTGTGGCGCTCTGAGCGACATGCGGTATTAAAAGTGTCACAATGAGGTGAGATCAGTGTGATAAGGAAGGAGTAAAAGCTAGGCTCATTGAACATCAATCCTGGTTGGCTGAGGCCCTGTCGCTACGGGTAACACCCTCGATTGTTGCGCAAGAACCACAGAAACCAAGAATCAGAACTTCACAACCTGTAGGTGGTTGGTTTGTTCTATCTGCTCAGCCGTAGATTAAACGCCAGCTACTGCCAGGTTAAAAACAGAGGTCTATGAAGAGGAATATGAGGGTAAGGTGGAATCGAAGATGAGATTGATGTTTTCAGCTTTCTTGCTTTTTTATTCCCTTCTGAAAGGAACTGCTGTTCCCCTCACAAGCGTATACACACAGGTGCACACAAGCACGCAAGCACACGCACACACACTATCTCTCTCAAACACACATGCACCCACCAGAGGAGGCTGGTTGTAGGAGCTATTGAAGGACAGGCTGAATGGAATAAATAGAACAGAGTGAAAGGTCGATTCCATATGTTGATCATGGCGAAGGAGGGTGTGGCTGCTGTTTTACAGGCTCCTGACCAACCATCCTATTTTCTTTGTTATTTCACATTTGTTTGCAACTCATTTTATACAAAATGTTGCTGCTACCGTCTCTTATGACCAAAAAGAGCTTCTGGACATCAGAACAATGATTTCTCACCTCAAACTGGATGAAGATTTTATATTTAATGAGTCCGGCACGAAGGATATACTGCAATGTCGAAATATTACCCAAATCCCCACCATCAGCGTGAAGAAAAGATTGAGAAAAAGGTGGAAGAGGGCTGGGTGCCGTGTAAGAATTTGTCAACGTGTAGGTTGACCACCACTTCAATCCGTATTATTGGCCAACGTGCAATCATTGGAAAACAAGCTGGATGATCTACAATTTAGACTATCCTACCAAAGGGACATCAAAAACTGTAATATCTTATGTTTCACCGAGACTTGGCTGAACGACAAAATGGATAATATAGAGCTGACTGTCTTCTCCATGTTTCGGCAGGACAGACCAGATATGTCTGGTAATATGAAGGACAGGGGTGTGTGTCTATTGACCAATAACTGCTGGTGCGCAATGTCTAATATTAAAGAAGTCTCGAGGTATTGCTCACCTGAGGTAGAATTATAAGCTGTAGACCACACTATCTACCAAGAGAGGTCTCATCTACAGTTGAAGCTGGAAGTTTACATACACTTAGGTTGGAGTCATTAAAACTCATTTTGTCAACCACTCTACATTTCTTGTTAACAAACTGTATTTTTGTCAAGTCAGTTAGGACATCTACATCTATACAAGTAATTTGTCATTTTTCCGCTAATTTTTTACAGACAGATTATTTCACTTATAATTCACAGTATCACAATTCAAGTGGGTCAGAAGTGTACATACACTAACTTGACTGTGCCTTTAAACAGCTTGGAAAATTCCAGAAAATGATGACATGGCTTTAGAAGCTTCTGATATGTTCATTGACATCATTTGAGTCAATTGGAGGTGTACCTGTGGATCTATTTCAAGGCCTACCTTCAAACTCAGTGCCTCTTTGCTTGACATCATGGGAAAATCAAAAGAAATCAGCCAATACCTTATAAAAACAATTGTAGACTTTCACAAGTCTGGTTCATCCTTGGGAGAATTGCCTGAAGGTACGACGTTCATCTGTACAAACAATAGTACGCAAGTATAAACACCATTGGACCACGCTGCCATCATACCGCCCAGAAAGGAGATGTCTTCTGTCTCCTAGAGATTAATTTACTTTAGTACAAAAAGTGCAAATCAATCCCAGAACAATAGCAAATGACCTTGTGAAGATGATGGAGGACAAAAGGTTCAAACGTAAAATGAGTCCTATATCGACATTACCTGAAAGGTCGCTCAGCAAGGAAGAAGCCACTGCTCCAAAAATGCCATAATAAAAGCCAGACTACGATTTGCAACTGTACATGGGGACAAAGATCGTACTTTTTGGAAAAATGTCCTCTGGTCTGATGAAACAAAAATATAATTGTTTGGCAAAAATGCTCATTGTTATGTTTGGAGAAAAATGGGGGATGCCTGCAAGCCGAAGAACACCATCCCAACCTTGAAGCACGGGGTTGGCAGCATCATGTTGTGGGGGTGCTTTGCTGCAGGAGGGACTCGTGCACTTCACAAAATAGATTGCATCATACGGTAGGAAATGGATGTGAATATATTGAAGCAACATCCCAAGACCAGTCAGGAAGTTAAAGCTTGGTCGCAAATGGGTCTTCCAAATGGACAATGACCCCAAGCATACTTCCAAAGTTGTGGCAAAATGGCTTAAGGACAACAAAGTCAAATCAAAATCAAATCAAATCGAATTTATTTATATAGCCCTTCATACATCAGCTGATATCTCAAAGTGCTGTACAGAAACCCAGCCTAAAACCCCAAACAGCAAGCAATGCAGGTGTAGAAGCACGGTGGCTAGGAAAAACTCTCTAGAAAGGCCAACACCTAAGCAAAAACTAACGCAGGAAGTACCAGTGACTCGCTCAATAGGGAAGTGGTCAGATGACGCAGATGCTACGCTACAGGACTCTTTTGCTAGCACAGACTGGAAATATGTTCTGGAATTCATCCAATTGCATTGAGGATTATACCACCTCAGTCACCGGCTTCACCAATAAGTGCATCGACAACGTCGTTCCGAAAGTGACATCAAGGAAAAAGCATTGTCTGGAGCAAACCCAACACCACTTTTCACCCTAAGACAACCATTCCCACAGTGAAGCATGGTGGTGGCAGCATCATGCTGTGGGGATGTTTTTAATCGACAGGGACTGGGAAACTGGCCCGAATTTAAGGACTGATGGATGGCGCTAAATACAGGGAAATTCTTGAGGGAAACCTGTTTCATTCTTCCAGACATTTGAGACTGGGATGGAGGTTCACCTTTCCTGCAGGACAATGACTCTAAGCATACTGCTAAAGCAACACTTGTGTGGTTTAACGTGAAACATTTAAATGTCTTGGAATGGCCTAGTCAAAGCCCAGACCTCAATCCAATTGAGAATCTGTGCTATGACTTAAAGATTGCTGTACACCAGCAGAACCCATCCAACTTGAAGGAGCTGGAGGAGTTTTGCCTTGAAGAATGGGCAAAAATCCCAGGGACGAGATGTGCCAAGCTTACAGAGACATACCCAAAGAGATTTACAGCTGTAATTGCTGCAAAAGGTGGCTCTACAAAATATTGACTTATTTATTGTTTGTTTCACAAGAAAAAATATTTTGCATCTTCAGAAATTGTAGGCATGTTGTGTAAATCAAATGATATAGACCCTCAAAAAATACATGTTAAATCCAGGTTGTAAGGCAACAAAATAGGAAAAATGCCAAGGGGGTGAATGCTTATACAAGCCACTGTACACACACTCCCTCTCTCTCTCTGTCACACACAAACAAACACACAGAGGCAGACATGGTCCTCCCTTGCTGGTCAAGCCTATATGTCTGCTTTGTGTTCCTCTGAGGCATGGAAACCGAGGACATGTGACTGGGGACTTTCAGGCTGGCTTTATGCTATCAGTCTGCTGACCCAGCATCATGTCTTAAATCCCATTCCAAACCGGCTGGATGTATTTCCCACTATCTGCTTACGCCAGTGTGATTGTACTGTGCAAATTAGATGGTATTTCTCAAAGAGGTAGGATTGTGTGTCTTTAGGGGGCAGTTGTGAGGACAGAGGGCTGGCATCTGTCTGCGATTTCTCAGACAGGGAAAGTAGCACACCACGGGGGAATGAGTGGTATGAACACACACTTTTCCAGGTGTTTGCAATCGATAGTGAAACACGTTGTTTTCAATGGACCTCCCACTCCACTGAGTTGGAGACCAGAGCTCAACAATCTCAGAACGTTTCTGCATCACAACCAGCATCATGTTACTTTGAGTTCAAGCCCCATGGCTGACATGTGGACAGATTCAGAAAAAGTCTGCAACTGTACACCTCAACAACTTGTACTGCGATTTATTGGTTCATTCGACCCCTGTTCTGGAGAGCAGGGGAGGCTGATGTGAGGAGCTATAGGAGGACAGGCCCATTGTGGTGGCTGGAGTCAAACATGTGGTTTCCATTTGTTTGATGTATTTGTCTCCGTTCAATTCATTACATTTTAGCCATTACAATGAGTCATTGTATAGCTCCTCACACCATCCTCCACTGGTGGAGAAGCAACTCTTCCCCAACAGATGTTGATGTAAATGAGAATATGCTAAGTGCAGCAAAAAAAATCATATATATATCTCAGTTGAAATTACTTCCTCTTTTTCTGTCTCTATTCCACCTGTTTCTGTCTCTAGTCCATCTGTTTCTGTCTCTATTCATGTTCCTATTCCATCTGTTTCTGTCTCTATTCATGTTCCTATTCCATCTGTTTCTGTCTCTATTCATGTTCCTATTCCATCTGTTTCTGTCTCTATTCATGTTCCTATTCCATCTGTTTCTGTCTCTATTCATGTTCCTATTCCATCTGTTTCTGTCTCTATTCATGTTCCTATTCCATCTGTTTCTGTCTCTATTCATGTTCCTATTCCATCTGTTTCTGTCTCTAGTCCACCTGTTTCTGTCTCTATTCCATCTGTTTCTGTCTCTAGTCCACCTGTTTCTGTCTCTATTCCATCTGTTTCTGTCTCTAGTCCATCTGTTTCTGTCTCTATTCCATCTGTTTCTGTCTCTAGTCCATCTGTTTCTGTCTCTAGTACATCTGTTTCTGTCTCTAGTCCATCTGTTTCTGTCTCTAGTCCATCTGTTTCTGTCTCTAGTCCATCTGTTTCTGTCTCTAGTCCATCTGTTTCTGTCTCTAGTCCATCTGTTTCTGTCTCTAGTCCATCTGTTTCTCTCTCTAGTCCATCTGTTTCTGTCTCTATTCCATCTGTTTCTGTCTCTAGTCCATCTGTTTCTGTCTCTATTCCATCTGTTTCTGTCTCTATTCCATCTGTTTCTGTCTCTATTCCATCTGTTTCTGTCTCTAGTCCATCTGTTTCTGTCTTCTTCCTGCAGAGAATGTAATACTGCACAGGGGTTTTGCCCTTGGTTCTGACAGGAGTGTGATGCCATGGCAACCTGTTAAGTTTGCAAAGTAACTCAAGCGACTCATCCATAATCTGATTTTAACCCGATTATTTGGTGGAGGAAGAAGATGATGAGGAGGAAGAGGAGGATGAGGAAGAGCAGGTCGCGGAGGAGGAGGGCTTACAATAAAGTAAACACTCCTCTCTCTGGCTAAAATATTCGGTCAAATTTCTAAAGATTCAAATTCAATGCTTTTCTGGCAGCAAGTCACAACACAGTTTTAGAAGTGAAAAGCTTTCAAGTACATCCAACTGAACACAGTGACATTAACAGTGACTCCATTCAATCCTGTGATATGACAACTTTTTGGAATAATCCTCTTGACAGGCAGGGGTCGTAAAATATGCAGCGCTATTGATTTACCCAAATACACTGTAGCAGAACTTGCATAAATCGGAGATTACATTTTATGATTCATTTCTTCTCAGTGTGAAAACAATGAGATGAGGCAGGAATGTATTACTACCTTGTCTCGATCTAAAGCCTCGAGCCTCAATCGCTATTGATCCAGATGAGATCTTGATGTGATTGTCGTGAAACAGAGGATTTCACAGAGGAAAGACGAGGAGCGAACCAGTGATCTTAGAAACCAATCTTCAGCACATCAAACTTACTTTTCATCTCTCCCCAATCCTTGTATCTGCCTAGACAGCAAGACAGATATCTCGACTCACTAGATGACTCACTTTTCACCCCAAAAAATCTAAGAAATTTAATTGACGACTTCATAATGTTTGACCCCCTTTTTCTCTCCCACAAGCCCTTTCTCTTGTCAGCAGCCAATCAGATTATTCAGACGCCGGTGGCACTGATTATCATGTCATGTCAGGTGAAAGGTCACCTAGCTGAGGTCAGGGGTCATATTGTATAAAAACCTGCTGACTGAGGGGTCCAAGAGGTCCAGCGAGGGCCAATCGCGTCACGTCCTGCGACCAGCTAATTTGCATGTTTAAATGGTGGGGTTGGGGTTTAATGAAGGGGGAGTCAGAGGGATAATGGAGAGTTTTTCACTCTGCTATTTAATCAGTCCCGTGTCCTAGGGGCCTCTGATACAGCAAAGAGCCGTGACAGACTTATTGAAAGTGCTTATGTGGGAGCGTTTTGCTTTACAATTCATTGAGTCAGCAGTATATAGGCTAGAGCCTAGGATACAACTACCGTAGAGGCAAGAACAGGCCAAGTTACCTCACACAACAATAAAAGCATGAACACACACACGTAGGGTAGGGGTGGTTCTTTCTTCCTGTGTGGTAATGTAACTGTGTTTGGTAAAGTGGAAATTAATTCCTTTTGAAGGAACATTCAATTATTTCAGTCATGCATTCATAGTGTAGGCCAACACCATCCCATTCACATATTTCATTCATCATTCATAGTGTAGGCCAACACCATCCCATTCACATATTTCATTCATCATCCATAGTGTAGGCCAACACCATCCCATTCACATATTTCATTCATCATTCATAGTGTAGGCCAACACCATCCCATTCACATATTTCATTCATCATTCATAGTGTAGGCCAACACCATCCCATTCACATATTTCATTCATCATTCATAGTGTAGGCCAACACCATCCCATTTACATATTTCATTCATCATTCATAGTGTAGGCCAACACCATCCCATTTAATTATTTCATTCATAGTGTAGGCCAACACCATCCCATTTACATATTTCATTCATAGTGTAGGCCAACACCATCCCATTCACATATTTCATTCATCATTCATAGTGTAGGCCAACACCATCCCATTCACATATTTCATTCATCATTCATAGTGTAGGCCAACACCATCCCATTCACATATTTCATTCATCATCCATAGTGTAGGCCAACACCATCCCATTTACATATTTCAGTCATGCATTCATAGTGTAGCCCAACACCATCCAATTCACATATTTCATTCATCATTCATAGTGTAGGCCAACACCATCCCATTCACATATTTCATTCATCATTCATAGTGTAGGCCAACACCATCCAATTCACATATTTCATTCATCATTCATAGTGTAGGCCAACACCATCCCATTCACATATTTCATTCATCATTCATAGTGTAGGCCAACACCATCCAATTCACATATTTCATTCATCATTCATAGTGTAGGCCAACACCATCCCATTTACATATTTCATTCATCATTCATAGTGTAGGCCAACACCATCCCATTCACATATTTCATTCATCATTCATAGTGTAGGCCAACACCATCCCATTCACATATTTCATTCATCATTCATAGTGTAGGCCAACACCATCCAATTCACATATTTCATTCATCATTCATAGTGTAGGCCAACACCATCCCATTTACATATTTCATTCATAGTGTAGGCCAACACCATCCCATTTACATATTTCATTCATCATTCATAGTGTAGGCCAACACCATCCCATTCACATATTTCATTCATCATTCATAGTGTAGGCCAACACCATCCAATTCACATATTTCATTCATCATTCATAGTGTAGGCCAACACCATCCCATTTACATATTTCATTCATAGTGTAGGCTAACACCATCCCATTTACATATTTCATTCATCATTCATAGTGTAGGCCAACACCATCCCATTCACATATTTCATTCATCATTCATAGTGTAGGCCAACACCATCCCATTCACATATTTCATTCATCATTCATAGTGTAGGCCAACACCATCCCATTCACATATTTCATTCATCATCCATAGTGTAGGCCAACACCATCCCATTCACATATTTCATTCATCATTCATAGTGTAGCCCAACACCATCCAATTCACATATTTCATTCATCATTCATAGTGTAGGCCAACACCATCCCATTCACATATTTCATTCATCATTCATAGTGTAGGCCAACACCATCCAATTCACATATTTCATTCATCATTCATAGTGTAGGCCAACACCATCCCATTCACATATTTCATTCATAGTGTAGGCCAACACCATCCCATTCACATATTTCATTCATAGTGTAGGCCAACACCATCCAATTCACATATTTCATTCATCATTCATAGTGTAGGCCAACACCATCCAATTCACATATTTCATTCATAGTGTAGGCCAACACCATCCAATTCACATATTTCATTCATCATTCATAGTGTAGGCCAACACCATCCCATTCACATATTTCATTCATCATTCATAGTGTAGCCCAACACCATCCAATTCACATATTTCATTTATAGTGTAGGCCAACACCATCCAATTCACATATTTCATTCATCATTCATAGTGTATAATGATCAGTTGGGGATCAGTCCAAAACAAATGCTTAAAACAATATTGTGTTGAAACATGCAATCTATTAATATAGTCATTGGTTTGCATTGATCCCGGGCATCAAAATAAGTAACATATTAAAAAAATTCCCATCAAAATCTGTCAGTCTAAGATAGAATATATTTTACATAGGCGGTGTCTCAATTCGCTACATCCGTCTATGTCGACCTTCCGCATGTGCGGTGTAAGGTGGCCAAGCTACAACTGGGTTTGTCAGACCATGAGACATCCGGAAAATCGGTCTTCTCACAAAAAGGTCTGTGGCGTTCGAAAGTTTTAGCCACTTTAACATGACCACTCCATGCAAAGATGTGACTCTCACGAGCACCATGGTGTTCTCCGTTTTGCTCTTCGCCACCCCACAGGTGTCACAGGACTCGTCTGAAGGTAACATACAAAATAATGGAAGTATTGATGTAGTTTTGTGTAATAGGTCATAAAAGGGGTCAAAAAATTATAAAACAAATATCTAAATTATCCATGGTATGACCATCTTAAAACAATTTCATATGTTAGCTTAGTATATATTTCATATGTTAGCTTAGTATATATATTTCATATGTTAGCTTAGTATATATATTTCATATGTTAGCTTAGTATATATATTTCATATGTTAGCTTAGTATATATATTTCATATGTTAGCTTAGTATATATATTTCATATGTTAGCTTAGTATATATATTTCATATGTTAGCTTAGTATATATATTTCATATGTTAGCTTAGTATATATTTCATATGTTAGCTTAGTATATATATTTCATATGTTAGCTTAGTATATATATTTCATATGTTAGCTTAGTATATATTTCATATGTTAGCTTAGTATATATTTCATATGTTAGCTTAGTATATATTTCATATGTTAGCTTAGTATATATATTTCATATGTTAGCTTAGTATATATATTTCATATGTTAGCTTAGTATATATATTTCATATGTTAGCTTAGTATATATTTCATATGTTAGCTTAGTATATATATTTCATATGTTAGCTTAGTATATATATTTCATATGTTAGCTTAGTATATATATTTCATATGTTAGCTTAGTATATATATTTCATATGTTAGCTTAGTATATATTTCATATGTTAGCTTAGTATATATTTCATATGTTAGCTTAGTATATATTTCATATGTTAGCTTAGTATATTTATTTCATATGTTAGCTTAGTATTTATTTCATATGTTAGCTTAGTATATATATTTCATATGTTAGCTTAGTATATATTTCATATGTTAGCTTAGTATATATATTTCATATGTTAGCTTAGTATATATATTTCATATGTTAGCTTAGTATATATATTTCATATGTTAGCTTAGTATATATATTTCATATGTTAGCTTAGTATATATTTCATATGTTAGCTTAGTATATATATTTCATATGTTAGCTTAGTATATATATTTCATATGTTAGCTTAGTATATATATTTCATATGTTAGCTTAGTATATATTTCATATGTTAGCTTAGTATTTATTTCATATGTTAGCTTAGTATATATTTCATATGTTAGCTTAGTATATATATTTCATATGTTAGCTTAGTATATATTTCATATGTTAGCTTAGTATATATATTTCATATGTTAGCTTAGTATTTATTTCATATGTTAGCTTAGTATATATTTCATATGTTAGCTTAGTATATATATTTCATATGTTAGCTTAGTATATATATGTCATATGTTAGCTTAGTATATATATTTCATATGTTAGCATAGTATATATTTCATATGTTAGCATAGTATTTATTTCATATGTTAGCATAGTATATATATTTCATATGTTAGCATAGTATATATTTCATATGTTAGCATAGTATATATATTTCATATGTTAGCTTAGTATATATTTCATATGTTAGCATAGTATATATATTTCATATGTTAGCTTAGTATATATATTTCATATGTTAGCTTAGTATATATATTTCATATGTTAGCTTAGTATATATATTTCATATGTTAGCTTAGTATATATTTCATATGTTAGCTTAGTATTGATTTCATATGTTAGCTTAGTATTTATTTCATATGTTAGCTTAGTATATATTTCATATGTTAGCTTAGTATATATATTTCATATGTTAGCTTAGTATATATATTTCATATGTTAGCTTAGTATATATATTTCATATGTTAGCATAGTATATATTTCATATGTTAGCATAGTATTTATTTCATATGTTAGCATAGTATATATATTTCATATGTTAGCATAGTATATATTTCATATGTTAGCATAGTATATATATTTCATATGTTAGCTTAGTATATATATTTCATATGTTAGCTTAGTATATATATTTCATATGTTAGCTTAGTATATATATTTCATATGTTAGCTTAGTATATATTTCATATGTTAGCTTAGTATATATATTTCATATGTTAGCTTAGTATATATATTTCATGTGTTAGCTTAGTATTTATTTCATATGTTAGCTTAGTATTTATTTCATATGTTAGCTTAGTATATATATTTCATATGTTAGCATAGTATATATTTCATATGTTAGCTTAGTATTTATTTCATATGTTAGCTTAGTATTTATTTCATATGTTAGCTTAGTATATATATTTCATATGTTAGCTTAGTATATATTTCATATGTTAGCTTAGTATATATATTTCATATGTTAGCTTAGTATATATATTTCATATGTTAGCTTAGTATTTATTTCATATGTTAGCTTAGTATTTATTTCATATGTTAGCTTAGTATATATATTTCATATGTTAGCATAGTATATATTTCATATGTTAGCTTAGTATATATATTTCATATGTTAGCTTAGTATATATATTTCATATGTTAGCTTAGTATATTTATTTCATATGTTAGCTTAGTATATATTTCATATGTTAGCTTAGTATATATATTTCATATGTTAGCTTAGTATATATATTTCATATGTTAGCTTAGTATTTATTTCATATGTTAGCTTAGTATTTATTTCATATGTTAGCTTAGTATATATATTTCATATGTTAGCATAGTATATATTTCATATGTTAGCTTAGTATTTATTTCATATGTTAGCTTAGTATATATATTTCATATGTTAGCATAGTATATATTTCATATGTTAGCTTAGTATTTATTTCATATGTTAGCTTAGTATTTATTTCATATGTTAGCTTAGTATATATATTTCATATGTTAGCATAGTATATATTTCATATGTTAGCTTAGTATTTATTTCATATGTTAGCTTAGTATTGATTTCATATGTTAGCTTAGTATTGATTTCATATGTTAGCTTAGTATATATTTCATATGTTAGCTTAGTATATATATTTCATATGTTAGCTTAGTATTTATTTCATATGTTAGCTTAGTATATATATCATATGTTAGCTTAGTATATATATTTCATATGTTAGCTTAGTATATATATTTCATATGTTAGCTTAGTATATATATTTCATATGTTAGCATAGTATATATATTTCATATGTTAGCATAGTATATATATTTCATATGTTAGCATAGTATATATATTTCATATGTTAGCTTAGTATATATTTCATATGTTAGCATAGTATATATATTTCATATGTTAGCTTAGTATATATTTCATATGTTAGCATAGTATATATATTTCATATGTTAGCTTAGTATATATATTTCATATGTTAGCTTAGTATATATATTTCATATGTTAGCTTAGTATATATATTTCATATGTTAGCTTAGTATATATTTCATATGTTAGCTTAGTATATATATTTCATATGTTAGCTTAGTATTTATTTCATATGTTAGCTTAGTATTTATTTCATATGTTAGCTTAGTATATATATTTCATATGTTAGCATAGTATATATTTCATATGTTAGCTTAGTATTTATTTCATATGTTAGCTTAGTATTTATTTCATATGTTAGCTTAGTATTTATTTCATATGTTAGCTTAGTATTTATTTCATATGTTAGCTTAGTATATATATTTCATATGTTAGCTTAGTATTTATTTCATATGTTAGCTTAGTATTTATTTAATATGTTAGCTTAGTATATATATTTCATATGTTAGCTTAGTATATATATTTAATATGTTAGCTTAGTATATATATTTCATATGTTAGCTTAGTATATATATTTCATATGTTAGCTTAGTATATATATTTCATATGTTAGCATAGTATATATTTCATATGTTAGCTTAGTATATATATTTCATATGTTAGCTTAGTATATATATTTCATATGTTAGCATAGTATATATTTCATATGTTAGCTTAGTATATATATTTCATATGTTAGCATAGTATATATTTCATATGTTAGCTTAGTATATATTTCATATGTTAGCTTAGTATATATTTCATATGTTAGCTTAGTATATATTTCATATGTTAGCATAGTATATATTTCATATGTTAGCTTAGTATATTTATTTCATATGTTAGCTTAGTATATATTTCATATGTTAGCTTAGTATTGATTTCATATGTTAGCTTAGTATATATTTCATATGTTAGCTTAGTATATATATTTCATATGTTAGCATAGTATATATTTCATATGTTAGCTTAGTATATATATTTCATATGTTAGCATAGTATATATTTCATATGTTAGCTTAGTATATATATTTCATATGTTAGCTTAGTATATATATTTCATATGTTAGCTTAGTATATATTTCATATGTTAGCTTAGTATATATTTCATATGTTAGCTTAGTATATATTTCATATGTTAGCTTAGTATATATTTCATATGTTAGCTTAGTATATATTTCATATTTTAGCTTAGTATATATTTATAAGTTAGCTTAGTATATATTTCATATGTTAGCTTAGTTTCTTTTTGTAGCTTCTCCGTTATTTGAACAACAATCACATCAGAGCTGGAAACCAGGACTTTTGTTATTTCATTGCCTTTATCTTCGACCCCAATGCCTTCTACCCCAAAGGCACAATGAACTATTGAGACAGGAAACAGTACTTTTTATCCTTTATTTTTCCTGTTCTCTTCTTTGTTGGTCCTTTGTTTTTTGAAAACAATCAAATGAAAGCAGGTAGTTTATTTTCCCTTTCTTTCCAGACATTCTTTTGTCTTCTCTTTTATTCAACAAGGGACTTCCCCCTCTCCTGTTTATGTATGTACAGAGAAAGTTATTAGTAGTGAGTCAGTGGCAGCACCTCCTTGCAGACTCCCTCTGATACTGAGATAAATCACTTTAAAAGAGGTTAGCAACATTTAATAGAGATATAGAATGCCAGCCAGTTCCAGTTCACTCAAGATCCACTGCTGAATTTGATGTCCGTCCAGGTAAGCAGGACATTTGGGGATTACTTCAAAATCGGCCACTAGGGGCAAAATTGAGTTCTTTTACCATAAAGAAGGCGTTGCGGTGGGCTTAAGCCGCAAGCTCTGGCTTCGAAGGTCATGTGTTCAATCCCAGTGCTAGGCGCTTGTTTTTTTTTACCTATCCCAAACTTTAACCCTTACCTTAACCATTGGGAATTAATAGCTAAACGTAACCATGGAGTTGTTTTAACTCGATCCCAACCCTTAACACTAACTTAACGAATGCCTAAACTTAACCTTCAAAATTTGACGTTTTGGACAAACGTCTGATTCTGCAGTAAGACTGTGAGATCTTATTGAGAATGTAGAATTTGATTTCCTCTTTTTCTCCCTCTTTTTCTATTCCCATCACTCCTTTCCTTCCCTCCTTTCCTTTCCCTTTCTTTCCTTTTCTTTCATGTGGCAATATGTGAGTTCCACCCATGTTTATCAATGTGCGCACTGCATCACAACATCAGGAGCAAGGACTGAGAAGGGGGTTTTACAGTTAGGAGCCAGGGAGTGAGAAATGGGGAGAGAGGGGGCGAGGAAAATAAAGAAAGATAAAGAGAGAGAGAGAGAGATAGATATTTTCATCGGACTACAAAATAGAGTGGGACCACCAGTACTCTCTCTCTATCTTCTGGTTCAAGCTATAGAAGACCCTATCATCGAATGAGACACTATAATTTTAACCACATACATGTTCATATCATAAGTGTCAACAATTGTACTGTTAAAACAGTACGACCTACACAGCTATATCAAGATGGTGAGACACAAGTATAGGGACAAAGTGGAGGAGCAATTCAGCGGGTCGGACAAGAGTCGTATGTGGCAGGGGCTTCTAACGATCGTGGATGCAAAAAGAAAGCCAGTCACGTCGAGGACGCCAACGTTGCCCTACCAAATGAGCTAAACTCCATTTTCTCTGGCTTCGCGCATGACGACTCTGAGCTGCCGAGGAGAGCCCCAGACGACAATGAGGGCTACCTGCTTACGGTCTCCACGGAGGACAAATGTAAATCGTGTTAACCCTCCCAAGGCTGCCGGTCCAGATGGCATTACCTAGCCGTGCCCTCAGAGCATGTGTGGACCAGCTAGCTGTTGTGTTCTTGATCATCTCTCTCTAGCTCAGGCCGTGATTCCCTCCTGCTTTTAAGATGTTCATTATCATCCCCGTGCCCAAGAAAAGGAAAGTCACTTAACTGAACGGCTTCCGACCTGTAACACTTACTTCCGTCATCATGAAGTGCTTCGAGAGGCTAGTCCATGACCATATCACCGACACACTCGACCCTCTCCAATTCACCAACCTCCCTGACAGATCAATGGATGACGCAATCACACTGCACAATGCCTTCACCCATCTGGACAACAGGAATGCATATGTAAGGATGTTGTTCATTGATTACTGCTCGGCCTAAGCTCAAACCAAATATCACAGCCCTGGGACTGAACACCTCCCTATGCAACTGAGTCCAGGACTTCCTGACTGGCTTTCCCCAGGTGGTGATGGTAGGTAACATTACCTGCTACATACTGATCCTCAACACGGGGGCCCCACAAGGGTGCGTCCTCATTCCTCTCCTGTACTCCCTGTATACCCACGACCATGTAGCCTCACACAGTTCCAACACCATCCTCAAATGTGTTGATGGCACAATAGTAGTACGCCTGATTACCAACACTGATGGCCTACAAAGAGGAGGTAGGCACTCTGAAGCCGTTGTACCAGGTAAACAACCTCTCCAGGCTGGGCACGCCCCCATCCTCATCAAATGGCCACGTACAGTCGTGGCCAAAGGTTTTGAGATTGACACAAATATTCATTTCCACAAAGTTTGCTGCTTCAGTGTCTTTAGTTATTTTCGTCTGAAGTTACTATGGAATACTGAACTATAATTACAAGCATTTCAGAAGTGTAAAATGCTTTTATTGACAATTACATGAAGTTGTGAAATATTTGCATTGTTGACCCTTCTTTTTCAAGACCTCTGCAATCTGCTCTGACATGCTGCCAATTAACTTCTGGGCCACATCCTGACTGATGGCATCCCATTCTTGCAAAATCAATGCTTGGAGTTTGTCAGAATTTGTGTGTTTTTGTTTGTCCACCCGCCTCTTGAGGATTGACCACAAGTTCTCAATGGGATTAAGGTCTGGGTGTCACGCCTTGGTCATTGTATTTTGTGTTTTTGTTATATGTTTGGGTAGGCCAGGGTGTGACATGGGTTTATATGTTGTTTTCGTATTGGGGTTTGTATTATTTGGGATCGCGGCTGATTAGGGGTGTTGTTAGGCTTGGCTGCCTGAGGCGATTCTCAATCAGAGTCAGGTGCTTATCGTTGTCTCTGATTGGGAACCGTATTTAGGCAGCCTGAGTTTCGCTTTGTATTTTGTGGGTGATTGTTCCTGTCTCTGTGTAGTATTCACCAGATAGGCTGTAATTAGTTTCACGTTCCATTCTGTTGTTGTTGTATTTAGTTTCAGTTATTTCATGTACCGCATTTTCTTTCATTAAAGTCATGAGTAACCAACACGCTGCATTTCGGTCCGACTCTCTTTCTTCAACAGACGAACGCCATTACACTGGGGAGTTTCCCGGCCATGGACCCAAAATAGCCCACTTGGTTATCACTTTCTCCTTATGGCAAGGTGCTCCATCATGCTGGAAAGGGCATTGTTCGTCACCAAACTGTTCCTGGATGGTTGGGAGAAGTTGCTCTCGGAGGATGTGTTGGTACCATTCTTTATTCATGGCTGTGTTCTTAGGCAGAATTGTGAGTGAGCACACTCCCTTGGCTGAGAAGCAACCCCACACATGAATGGTCTCAGGATACTTTACTGTTGGCATGACACAGGACTGATGGTAGTGCTCACCTTGTCTTCTCCGGACAAGATTTTTTCTGGATGCCCCAAAAAATTGGAAAGGGGATTCATCAGAGAAAATCAGCAATCCTCAGCAATCCAGCAATCCTGTACCTGTTGCAGAATATCAGTCTGTCCGTGATGTTTTTTTCCGGAGAGAAGTGGCTTCTTTGCTGTCCTTCTTGACACCAGGCCATCCTCCAAAAGTCTTCGCCTCACTGTGCGTGCAGATGCACTCAAACCTGCCTGCTGCCATTCCTGAGCAAGCTCTGTACTGGTGGTGCCCCGATCCTGCAGCGCAATCAACTTTAGGAGACGATCCTGGTGTTTGCTGAACTTCCTTGGGTGCCTTGAAGCCTTCTTCACAACAATTGAACCGCTTTCCTTGAACTTCTTGCGACTAGCAATCCCAGATCCGGGAGCGTAATCATAGCCTCAAACGAATTAGCATAACGCAGCGGACACTTTTCCTATTCATGAAAATCGCAAATGAAATATAAATGAAATGAAATATATTCAAATACAAGCTTAGCCTTTTGTTAATCACACTGTCATCTCAGATTTTCAAAATATGCGTTACAGCCAATGCTAGACAAGCATTTGTGTAAGTTTATCATGGCACAATGCTATGCTAGGCTCTGCTGGCAGCAGACAACATTTTCACAAAAATAAGAAAAGCAACCAAATTAAATCATTTAACTTTGAAGAACTTTGGATGTTTTCACTCAGGAGACTCCCAGTTAGATAGCAAATGTTCCTTTTTTCCCAAAATATTATTTTTGTAGGCGAAATAGCTCCCGTTTGTTCATCATGCCTGGCTGAGAAATCGACCAGAAAATGCTACCACTACAACGCCAAACTTTTTTCCAAATTAGCTCCATAATATCGACAGAAACACGGCAAACGTTGTTTAGGATCAATCCTCAAGGTGTTTTTAAGTATCAAAAGTAAAATTATAAGTCATTAAACAGGAACATTGAATGTTGTCTTGGTAAGCAACTCCAGTGTAGATTTGGCCTTGTGTTTTAGGTTATTGTCCTGCTGAAAGGGGAATTTGTCTCCCAGTGACTGTTGGAAAGCAGACTGAACCAGGCTGTCTTCTAGGATTTGTCCTGTACTTAGCTCTATTCCATTTATTTTTATCCTCCCCAAAACTCCCTGGTCCTTGCCACTGACAAGCATACCAATAACATGATGCACCCACCACCATACATCAATGGGACTTGTTTCAGGAAACTAGGCGTATGTAATGTGTCACTACTTGAACTTTTCACACTTTTCACAATTTTTCCCAAATTTCCTTCTGGAACATGTGAACTTTCATGTGCATTACTAACAAATGTGTATGCCAACTGTAAATATGAATAAAAACATTACATTTTGAGCCTAGTTGGTTAGCCACGGGAAAAGCTAGCAACCTTCCCGCTAGCCATGAGAGAAGTGTCCATCCATGTATTCGGATAAGTTAGTCTAGCTAGCTAAATTTTCAGATATGACAAGTTTCAAATTTTGTCAGAAAGTTGATTTCCTTTCAAGTTAAAGTGTACTGTTAGCTTGTCAGCTAATTTTAGCTGGCTGGCTCGCTAGCTAACATTACATGTATGTTCTGTTTAGTAATAGTATTTGTATCTCAGAGCCATTTGCATTGCTAGTTATAGCGTAATGTTAGCTAGCTAAAATTTTACATGGTTGGTTAGATACCTGCAGATTTATACAAGGTAGTAACGTAATGAGTTGGGAATATGGTTCATTGTTTGGCTAGCTAGCTACATGTCAAAACAAAAGACTCCACTATGCAAGTAACCATTTCAGTAGAATGTTCATGTCACTGTGACAACTGCTGATAGACAGCTGGGAAATTCACTCTGGCTATCTGTCTGAGTGTGTCAGAGTGCAGAATAACTGACAAATTGACTTACGCTCAATACCTGTTGAATATGGCCAGTGTCAGTAAACGTTGGCAAAAAAGCGTAATTAACAGAACAGTTCAGAGAACATTGCGAGACAACATTGCGAGACAACATTCTTCTGGGGGGAAATTCAGTACTTCAGCTGTTTCCTACAGGTTTCATCGTGGTTATATTTAATAAAGTCATATTCACAAATTGTTCCGAGAACGTTAAGAAAACTTTCCACAAAAAAAAACACAAAAAAATGTTGGTAACGTTCACTAGCGCTCTAAGAGTACTTTGTAAAAACATATACATTCCGTCCTCAGCATTAACACAACTGTCTTCATATTCTATCTTGTGTGGTCATTGTTTGGTCTCAGCAACTAATTGCCCACACCTGATCTTAATGAGTGCTTGTTTCCATTGAAATAGGGTCTGTTCAAATAGACTAAAATGAACAGGATGGTATGCTAGCGCCGTCCTGGTGGTGCAGTGGACCTAATCCATGGATAAACAATGGAAGATTATAGGTTTAAATCTCACTGATTCTGTTTCACAATTAGAAAATAATATGTTTTCCGTACTAAAAGCCTAAGGAAATTAATTTCCATGTGACCTGACTGCGCTTGGAGTAACAAAAAAACGTCAACTAAAATATTATTAAAACATTCAATGAAAATTTTAAGAAGGTTATTCAAAAACCACAATACAAATACAAAAAAATTCCTTTCTCAGAGCACAAATAAAACCTCCCAGTAAAATATTTTCAACCTAAAAATAAAAGCTCCCACTTCTGTTTTCAAATATTATTATTATTTAGACATTTTTTTTATCAGGAAATGTATGGCTTCATTCCCACAACCAATGTGAAACCAAAAACATACATTCCCACAACTTCCAGCAAGCACAGTCACCACATTAGCACAATGCAATATGTTACCCTCGGCCTGGTAAACACACACACACACACACACACACTTTTCTTTTGTTTTCTACCTGGCAGCAATTACTGCAGATCATTTGCATCAAGACCACTCAGGCTGCCCAGTTAATGCCTGAATGAATCTGCTACGAGAGCCAATAAGAGAAAAGAGGCCTTTGTGTGTTGGGGCATTGTTGTTGTTTCAACAGAGGATGACTAGAGTGCTCCCCTCATCCCCCCTGTGTCTATTGATCTACTAATTGCACTGTTTAGGTGTAAACACGGAGCAATGCTATAGTGACAAAACTAAAGCTTCATCTGCTGTAAAATAATTTCCCCAAAATAACCCAAAATAACATGGCAAGCCCATGGTGGGACAGACAAACGCTACACAGTGCTATGTGTGACAAAGAAGGAACAGCACTTCGGAAATCAGCTCAATGTAATTGAAGAATCCATAGACCCTAACCACTTCTGGGGAAATTGGAAAGCACTAAACAAATAACTATCTGAAGACTTATCTATCCTAAATGGAGATCTGTGGGTAAACCACTTCTCCAGTCTTTTGGAACAAACAGCAAAACCATGTACATGATCAAATACAAATATTAGAATCATCTATTAAAGACTACCAGAAACCACTGGATGCTCCAACTACAAGGAATGAACTACAGGACAAAATACATACAGTACCTTCCAACGCCAAAAGGCCTGTGGTGTTAATTGTATCCTAAATAAAATGACAAAATATACAGACCACCAATTACAATCAGCTATCCTTAAACACTTTAACGTCATCCTTAGCTCTGGCATCTTCTGCAATATTTGGAACCAAGGACTGATCAACCCAATCCATAAAAGTGGAGACAAATTTGACCCCAATAATTACTGTGGGATATGCGTCAACAGCAACCTTGGGAAAATTCTCTGCATTATCATTAACAGCAGACTCGTTAATGTCCTCAGTGAGAACAATGTACTGAGCAAATGTCAAATTGGCTATTTACCAAATTACCATACGACAGGCCATGTATTCACCCTGCACACCCTAATTGACAAACAAACAAAGGGTCTGCTATACAAATGAATGGAAAGTGGTGTTGGGGGAAAAACATACAACACTGTGAGGTGAAAATTGGCAAAAAACACACACATTTCTTTCCACATGAGCATCAGGTGAGGCAGGGATGCAGCTTAACCCACACTTTCATCAACATATATAAAGTATCAACGGATTGGCGAGGGCACTAGAACCGTCTACAGCACCCGGCCTCACCCTATTAGAGTCTGGAGTCAAATGTCTACTCTTTGCTGACAATCTGGTGCTTCTGTTCCCAACCAAGGAGGACCTACAGCAGCACCTAGATCTGTTCCCAACCAAGGAGGGCCTACAGCAGCACCTAGATCTGTTCCCAACCAAGGAGGGCCTACAGCAGCACCTAGATCTGTTTCCAACCAAGGAGGGCCTACAGCAGCACCTAGATCTGTTCCCAACCAAGGAGGGCCTACAGCAGCACCTAGATCTGTTCCCAACCAAGGAGGGCCTACAGCAGCACCTAGATCTGTTCCCAACCAAGGAGGGCCTACAGCAGCACCTAGATCTGTTCCCAACCAAGGAGGGCCTACAGCAGCACCTAGATCTGTTCCCAACCAAGGAGGGCCTACAGCAGCACCTAGATCTGTTCCCAACCAAGGAGGACCTACAGCAGCACCTAGATCTGTTCCCAACCAAGGAGGGCCTACAGCAGCACCTAGATCTGTTCCCAACCAAGGAGGGCCTACAGTAGCACCTAGATCTGTTCCCAACCAAGGAGGGCCTACAGCAGCACCTAGATCTGTTCCCAACCAAGAAGGGCCTACAGCAACACCTAGATCTGTTCCCAACCAAGGAGGGCCTACAGCAGCACCTAGATCTGTTCCCAACCAAGGAGGGCCTACAGCAGCACCTAGATCTGTTCCCAACCAAGGAGGGCCTACAGCAGCACCTAGATCTGTTCCCAACCAAGGAGGGCCTACAGCAGCACCTAGATCTGTTCCCAACCAAGGAGGGCCTACAGCAGCACCTAGATCTGTTCCCAACCAAGGAGGGCCTACAGTAGCACCTAGATCTGTTCCCAACCAAGGAGGGCCTACAGCAGCACCTAGATCTGTTCCCAACCAAGAAGGGCCTACAGCAGCACCTAGATCTGTTCCCAACCAAGGAGGGCCTACAGTAGCACCTAGATCTGTTCCCAACCAAGGAGGGCCTACAGCAGCACCTAGATCTGTTCCCAACCAAGGAGGGCCTACAGCAGCACCTAGATCTGTTCCCAACCAAGGAGGGCCTACAGCAGCACCTAGATCTGTTCCCAACCAAGGAGGGCCTACAGCAGCACCTAGATCTGTTCCCAACCAAGGAGGGCCTACAGCACCACCTAGATATTCTGCACAGATTATGTCAGACCTGGGCCCTGACAGTAAAACTCATCAAGACAAAAATAATGGTGTTCCAAAAAAGGTTCAGGAGCCAGGACCACAAATAAAATTCCATCTACCGTAATTTCCGGACTATAAGCCACTACTTTATTCCCACGCTTTGAACCGCGCGGTTTATACAATGACGCGGCCAATTTATGGATTTTTCCCGCTTTCACAAGATTCATGCCACCAAAAAACTGAGCACCGTCACATAATGTGACGTAAATAGAGCGCGCTCAAACTTCCCATCATTCTGATTATAGTAGTAATTTTGTCACTCTCATCATGGTAAAGACACGGAGAAATGCATATGATGCAGCTTTCAAGTTGAAGGCGATCGATCTGGCTGTTGGAAAAGGAAATAGAGCTGCTGCACGGGAGCTTGGACTTAATGAGTCAATGATAAGATGTTGGAAAGCAGCGTGAGGAACTGACTCAGTGCAAAAAGACAACAACAGCTTTCAGAGGGAAGAAAAACAGATGGCCCAAAGTATTTTCAGCCACTCGACATCAGTGTAAATCGTGCATTTAAGGTGGCGCTCCTTGTTCAATGGGAGGCTTGGATAACAAGTGGGGAGAAATCCTTCACTAAAACGGGCCGCATGCGAAGAGCAACTTATGGTCAAGTCTGCCAGTGGTTTCTGACAGCGTGGAGCATTGTCAAAAAATCCACTATCATATCGTATGCAGACCTGGCTATCAAGAGAAGACAGGCTATGTGCTCACTGCCCAAAAAAATGAGGTTGAAACTGAGCTGCGCTTCCTAACCTCTGTCCAATGTATGACCATATTAGAGACACATATTTTCCTCAGATTACACAGACCCACAAATAATTTGAATTCTAACCCAATGTTGATAAACTTCCAGATCTATTGTGTAATACCCAATAGAGAGAGAGAGAGATGTGGCGGCTAGATATGAAATGTAACATGTTGTATGTTGTCAAGCATGATTGATAGATGACGGACAAGATCTTATGTATGTGTACATATGTGTGTGTTCCAGGAGGTTGGTGGCACCTTCATTTGGAAGGACGGGCTTGTTGTAATGGCTGGAGCGGCATCAGTGGAATGGTATTGAATATATCAAACACATGGTTTCCGTGGTTTGATGCCTTTCCATTAGCTCCGTTCCAGCCATTATAATAAGCCATCCTCCCCTCAGCAGCCTCCACTGGTGTGTGTGTGTGTGTGTGTGAGAGTGTGTGTGTGTGTGCCCGTGCGTGAGTGTGTGGATGTGTGTAGGTTTCCATGCATGTGTTTTCTCATGTGTTTGCTTCACCGTGGGACCCAATTTAAGGTTGTGTATTTACATTAGACATTAGATTGCAGGAAACTCAATTCCCCCTGATTTCAATCAGGAATCATATTCCAACACTGAACCATGTCTCTGTGGATTTCCAATGAACTCTTTGTTCATACAGGTCCTGCTCAATACACCATCCAGAATCTTGTTTGAAAATCTGCTTTTAAATAATTGTCTGTGTATTGCCTGTAAAAAATAAATAAATAAAAAATAGCAATACACGGGAACCCACATGAATATTACTTCGTCATGCTTGTCTGTATGTGTGTGTGTGTGTGTGTGTGTGTCTGTGTGTGTGTGAGTATGTGAATGTGTGTGTGTGAATGTGTGTGTGTGTGTATGTGTGTGTTTGTGTGTATGTGTGTATGTGTGCGTGTATGTGTGTGTGTATGTGTGTGTTGTGTGTGTGTATGTGTGTGTATGTGTGTGCATTGTGTGTGTGTATGTGAATGTGTGTGTGTGTGTGTGTGTGTGTGTGTGTGTGTGTGTGTGTGTGTGTGTGTGTGTGTGTGTGTGTGTGTGTGTGTGTGTGTGTGTGTGTGTGTGTGTGTGAATGTGAATGTGTGTGTGTATGTGAATGTGTATGTGAATGTGTGTGTATGTGTGTGTATGTGTGTAGGTGTGTGTGTTTGTGTGTGTATGTGTGTGTATGTGTGTGTGTGTGTGCGTTGTGTGTGTGTATGTGTGTGTATGTGTGTGTATTTGTGTGTTGTGTGTTTATGTGTGTGCGTGTGCGTGTGCGTGTGCGTGTGCGTGTGCGTGTGCGTGTGCGTGTGCGTGTGCGTGTGTGTGTGTGCTTGGGAACAATGTCACGTCTGAATGCGCTCCCACTCTCATGTTTATAAAACAGGCTCGGCCATTTGGTGACATGATTATTTTATGCATTGCATGGATTTACCCTCTCAATGTTCTGAGGCGTTTAAAAATAAATACAAAAACAGGCACATGATCACAAACAACAATCCACAATCTTGGTTTCACATTATCAAATGCGCTCGGCTGTTCAGCATGAGGCACATGTTAACATACATTTCATAGCACCTAATTATTTGCATTTGTTGACCCACTTGACAGTTCGCTTCCATAATGCAGTATGTTTCAAAACAAGGAGTCTACAAACCTATGGAATACAGATGGGGGGGACAATGTTCAACTAATTGATTGTCTGTGTTAGAATATTGGTATGAAAAGGGCAATGTATTACTATTGGCAGTGGAAATATGAAGATCATCATTGATTGTTGTGATCCCCCCCCCCCCGCCCCACTGTTTCCAAATATATCATTTACACAAAATAATGAGAAAATATAATTTAAGTCTGTTATTTTTCAGTGCAATATAGTTTCAGGGATTTTATTGCCATTTATTTGAACATAACAATAAGTGTTTTACATTCTACTAAAGACCTATTCAAGACACGACAATCCACACATTTAATACTGTATCATCTTCTTATCAGTCAAATACAGTGTTGTAGGCAGCACCTTGGTTACATCTGAGTGACTTCTAATACACTACTCACTACACTGAGCTGGTATGGAAACAAATAAACACACACACACACGAACGCACACGCACACACACACACAGACAGACAGACACAGTATGGTGAGGTAATTACTGCCTACACCTCACTAGACTACTGTGATTACTGTGCAATATTTTGATTAAGGTCGGCCCAAGTCACCGCAAACATACAAAATGTCATTGGGCTGTAAGCAGCAGCGTTTCACATGTTACGCTACGCTAGGGGTACTGACTTGATTCCAGTGGGGGTGATTGTTCAGTTCTGTGACTGTGGATGGGATGGATATTGGCAATTGATTTGCCTGCCGATATTCAATCAAAAGTGGTGTCTGGGAGTACGTGGAGTTGCTTCCGGATATTGGTTTTGGTTGAATTGTGTTCATGGTCTGAGGATGGCAATCTAAAGCAAGTCACACACACACACACACACACACACACACACACACACACACACACACACACACACACACACACACACACACACACACACACACACACACACACACACACACACACACACACACACACAGTGCCCCATCTCGGACAGTGTGTGTGTGGGTTAGCGGGGAAGTGGTCTGATTGGGGTTGGGACAGAGAGGCGGAGGGTAAGGTTCTCTTTAGTGAGGGGAATTACTTTGACCAGCTGAGCATGATCTGGGGCACAACACACACACACACACACACACACACACACACACACACACACACACACACACACACACACACACACACACACACACACACACACACACACACACACACACACACACACACACACACACACACACACACACACACACACACACACACACACACACACACACACACAGTCCAGGGCCACCTCTCAACCCTGAGAATGGAGACTTGAGTGGAAACCGCTGGTGGGACGAAAAATAGGAAAAAGACAAAAACCTGATACCTCTGAAGTTTTTGATAATTTGACGTTTCTCATGCTTTATGGCTTAATGTGCTGATGTGAGGGACATAATGCACCTACTACTGATTTACAGAACGATCTATCATTGTGGTCCCTCTCTCCCAGTGTCCGTCCATTTGTCCATCCATCTGTGTAATCTGTCCATCCGTTCTCTCAGCCCTGCTAAACCCATGCCAGTTCTGGCACTCTGGCCTATGTCCCAGATGGTGGGTGTTAGGGAGACGTCTCACTCTGCTCCCAGCATATTGAGGCCCTTCTCTTGGTAGAGTTGCGCTCGATTTCCCCTGGCTGGTTGTGAGGCCTGGTGGTGGGATATAGAGCCAAATCTACTCATGGTCCATGTGGACAAGATGTCCCTCTACTGACTGGGCACATGCTTTATAGGCTGGGGACTCAGAGCTGGGCTGAAAACAAGCCGTGAGGTGGTGGTGTGCCGCAGGTAGCCTAGTTATTAAGCACATCAGGCCAATAACCGAAAGGTCCCCGGTTTGAATCCCTGAGCCGACTATGTGAAAAAGTCTCTGCCCTTGAGCAAACCCTAATTGCTCCAGTACAACACTCTGGATAAGGGTTCAGCAGCCACACCATTCATTACCAGATTCACCTGAGATCTAGAACCTTGGGAATGATTTGTACCAAATACAATGCTCTTACTTTTAAAGAGGTTCTGTACCTGTTTATTACTGGCCACTCATTAACCGGATATTATGTAATGTGTGCATGACATGGGATGTGTGGGCTTTGCTATGGGACTAAATTTAAACATCCATCTTATCCGTTGCCCATAGCACATCAAGATCCAACTATACTTTACATGATATCCTTCACACCACGACTACTTAACCCTCAACCTACCAAGATATTTTGCAACCATGGATATAGCAACTGGGGCAATTTTGACCCCAAGTAGAAACTTTTGTATAAAACAGCAATTATAGCAGAATAAGGCTTGGGCTGAGAGAGAAGGGGAATGATAGGGAGATATGATAAATATACACTGCTCAAAAAAATAAAGGGAACACTAAAATAACACATCCTAGAATGAATGAATGAAATATTCTTATTAAATACTTTTTCTTAATTAACATAGTTGAATGTGCTGACAACAATATCAGACAAAAATTATCAATGGAAATGGAGGTCTGGATTTGGAGTCACACTCAAAATTAAAGTGGAAACTCACACTACAGGCTGATCCAACTTTGATGTAATGTCCTTAAAACAAGTCAAAATTAGGCTCAGTAGTGTGTGTGGCCTCCCTACAACGCCTGGGCATGCTCCTGATGAGGTGGCGGATGGTCTCCTGAGGGATCTCCTCCCAGACCTGGACTAAAGCATCTGCCAACTCCTGGACAGTCTGTGGTGCAACGTGGTGTTGGTGGATGGAGCGAGATGATGTCCCAGATGTGTTCAATTGGAATCAGGTCTGGGGAACAGGCGGGTCCTCCATGTGCTCGGAACAGCCGAGCACATGGAGGGCTGTGCGGCCTCCCAAAGAAATGCCACCCCACACCATGACTGACCCACCGCGAAACCGGTCATGCTGGAGGATGGTGCAGGCAGCAGAACGTTCTTCACGGCGTCTCCAGACTCTGTCACGTCTGTCACATGTGCTCAGTGTGAACCTGCTTTCATCTGTGAAGAGCACAGGGCGCCAGTGGCGAATTTGTCAATCTTGGTGTCCTCTGGCAAATGCCAAACGTCCTGCACAGTGTTGGGCTGTAAGCACAACCCCCACCTGTGGACGTCAGACCCTCATACCACCCTCATGGAGTCTGTTTCTGACCGTTTGAGCAGACACATGCACATTTGTGGCCTGCTAGAGGTCATTTTGCAGGGCTCTGGCAGTGCTCCTCCTTGCACAAAGGCGGACATAGCGGCCCTCCTAAGACCTCCTCCACGTCTCCTGATGTACTGGCCTGTCCCCTGGTAGTGCCTCCATACTCTGGACACTACGCTGACAGACACAGCTAACCTTCTTGCCACAGCTCGCATTGATGTTCCATCCTGGATGAGCTGCACTACCTGAGCCACTTTTGTGGGTTGTAGACTCCGTCTCATGCTACCACTAGAGTGAAAGCACCGGCAGCATTCAAAAGTGACCAAAACATCAGCCAGGAAGCATAGGAACTGAGAAGTGGTCTGTGGTCACCACCTGCAGAACCACTCCTTTATTGGGGATGTCTTGCTAATTGCCTATAATTTCAACCTGATGTCTATTTCATTTGCACAACAGCATGTGAAATGTATCAGTGTTGCTTCCTAAGTGGACAGTTTGATTTCACAGAAGTGTGATTGACTTGGAGTTACATTGGGTTGTTTAAGTGTTCCCTTTATTTTTTTGAGCAGTGTATATAGGAAGACAGAATGAGAGAATGAATGAAGGAGAGATGGGAGAAGAGAAAAAGAGACAGAGACAGGATGAGAAAATACATGAAGGCGAGAGGGAGGAGAGAAAAAGAGACAGAGACAGGATGAGAAAATGAATGAAGGAGAGAGGGAGGAGGGGATAAGGAAACAGAGACAGGATGAGAAAATGAATGAAGGAGAGAGGGAGGAGGGGAAAAGGAGACAGAGACAGGATGAGAAAATGAATGAAGGAGAGAGGGAGGAGGGGAAAGGGAGACAGAGACAGGATGAGAAAATGAATGAAGGAGAGAGGGAGGAGGGGAAAAGGAGACAGAGACAGGATGAGAAAATGAATGAAGGAGAGAGGGAGGAGGGGAAAAGAGACAGAGACAGGATGAGAAAATGAATTAAGGAGAGAGGGAGGAGGGGATAAGGAGACAGAGACAGGATGAGAAAATGAATGAAGGAGAGAGGGAGGAGGGGAAAAGGAGACAGAGACAGGATGAGAAAATGAATGAAGGAGAGAGGGAGGAGGGGAAAAGGAGACAGAGACAGGATGAGAAAATGAATGAAGGAGAGAGGGAGGAGGGGAAAAGAGACAGAGACAGGATGAGAAAATGAATGAAGGAGAGAGGGAGGAGGGGAAAAGAGACAGAGACAGGATGAGAAAATGAATGAAGGAGAGAGGGAGGAGGGGAAAAGGAGACAGAGACAGGATGAGAAAATGAATGAAGGAGAGAGGGAGGAGGGGAAAAGAGACAGAGACAGGATGAGAAAATGAATTAAGGAGAGAGGGAGGAGGGGATAAGGAGACAGAGACAGGATGAGAAAATGAATGAAGGAGAGAGGGAGGAGGGGAAAAGGAGACATCAACTGAGCAAATGATGCTGAGAAAGACACATACTATCTGTGCGTTCATAAATTTGTACCACCACGTTACATGTTTTGCTTGTTTATTACCCAACAGAGAGAGAGAGAACAATTAACTAGGCCACTGAAGCCATTCTGTTAGAAGCTTATTAATTCCTGGATGCTTTATTGCCACCCTGAGTATGATGATGAGGTGCAGGATTATTGTTATATCTCTGGATGCTCCAATGACTTCTGAAAAGTGAATTTATCATGGCAATGACTTTTATGAATTAGCACTCCAGAGAGAGAGAGATAGAGGGTGAGAGAGAGAGATACAGAGAGAGAGACACAGAGAGAAACTGAAAGAAATAAAGAAAGAAAGAAAGAAAGAAAGAAAGAAAGAAAGAAAGAAAGAAAGAAAGAAAGAAAGAAAGAGAAAGAAAGAAAGAAAGAAAGAGAAAGAAAGAAAAATAAAGAAAGTTTGTAGAGATTGTAGAGACTGTACATAGTTCAGACATTATTATACTTCTATGGACATAGAGTTCAAGAGACTTATAAATGACAGGTAGTTTACTATACCTTCAGTTAAACATCCACATGTAAAAGGTGGCAGAGAATGAGGAGGGATTATAATCTGGTTTAACCTGTTGTGACTAGGGCAGATTAGCATAGAAAACACTAAAGTTTCCAAAACTGTCAAAATATTGTCTGTGAGTACAACAGAACTGATATTGCAAGCGAAAACCTGAGGAATCCAGGAAGTGCTGTGTTTCTGAAACCTCCATTGCATGCCTTTTCTCCATTTAACTTCTTCGAGATAGGGGGCGCTCTTTGAATTTTTGGATAAAAAACGTTCCCGTTTTAAACAAGATATTTTGTCACTAAAAGATGCTCGACTATGCATGTAATTGACAGCTTTGGAAAGAAAAAACTCTGACGTTGTCACGCCCTGGTCATTAGATTTTGTGTTTTTGGTATATGTTTGGGTAAACCAGGGTGTGACATGGGTTTATATGTTGTGTTTTCGTATTGGGGTTTGTAGTAATTGGGATTGTGTATGATTAGGGGTGTGTCTAGTTAGGCTTGGCTGCCTGAGGCGATTCTCAATTGGAGTCAGCTGCTTATCGTTGTCTCTGATTGGGAACCGTATTTAGGCAGCCTGAGTTAGCGTTGTATTTTGTGGGTGTTTGTGCCAGTCTCTGTGTAGTAGTCACCAGATAGGCTGTAATTAGTTCACATTCCGTTTGTTGTTTTCTTATATCAGTTTTTTCATGTACCACGATATATTTCATTAAAAGTCATGAGTAACCTACACGCTGCATTTCGGTCTGACTCTCTTCATTCAACAGACGAACGACGTTACAGACGTTTCCAAAACTGCAAAGATATTATCTGTGAGTGCCCCAGAACTAATGCTACAGGCGAAACCAAGATGAAATTTCATACAGGAAATGCCCCAGATTCTGAAGGCGCTGTGTTCCAATGTCTCCTTATATGGCTGTGAATGCGCCAGGAATGAGCCTGCCCTTTCTGTCATTTCCCCAAGGTGTCTGCAGCATTGTGACGTATTTCTAGGCATATCATTGGAAGATTGACCATAAGAGACTACATTTACCAGGTGTCTGCCCGGTGTCCTGCGTCAAAATTACTGCATAATCTCTAGGTCCATACGCGTTCCATTTCTTCAGAGGAGAAAGTCAACTGCCATGAATGATTTATCATCGATAGATATGTGAAAAACACCTTGAGGATTGATTCTAAACAACGTTTGCCATGTTTCTGTCGATATTATGGAGTTAATTTTGAAAAAAGTTTGCATTGTAATGACTTAATTTTCGGGTTTTTTCTTACCCAAACGTGATGAAGAAAATGGAGCGATTTGTCTACACAAATAATATTTTTGTAAAAACTGAACATTTGCTATCTAACTGAGAGTTCTTCCAAGGTAAATTATTTTATTTGAATGCTTTTCTTGTTTTTGTGAAAATGTTGCATGCTGAATGCCAGGCTTAATGCTATGCTAGGCTATCAATACTGTTACACAAATGCTTGTTTAGCTATGGTTCAAAAGCATATTTTGAAAATCTGAGATGACAGTGTTGTTAACAAAAGGCTAAGCTTGAGAGCTAATATATTTATTTCATTTCATTTGCGATTTTCATGAATAGTTAACGTTGCGTTATGCTAATGAGCTTGCGGAGAGAATTACACTGCTGGATACAGGTTTTTTTCTTAGCCAAACGTGATGAACAAAACGGAGCGATTTGTCCTACACAAATAATATTTTTGTAAAAACTGAACTTTTGCTATCTAACTGAGAGTCTCCTCATTGAAATCATCTGAAGTTCTTCAAAGGTAAATTATTTTATTTGAATGCTTTTCTTATTTTTGTGAAAATGTTGCATGCTGAATGCTAGGCTAAATGCTATGCTAGGCTATCAATACTCTTACACAAATGCTTGTTTAGCTATGGTTCAAAAGCATATTTTGAAAATCTGAGATGACAGTGTTGTTAACAAAAAGCTAAGCTTGAGAGCAAATATATTTATTTAATTTCATTTGCGATTTTCATGAATAGTTAACGTTGCGTTATGGTAATGAGCTTGAGGCTGTATTCATGATCCCGGATCCGGGATGGCTAGAATCAAGAGGTTAAAGGGATATCAATCAGATTCCTTTCCCTATGGCTTCCACATGGTGTGAACAGTCTTTAGACATAATATAATATATGCCATTTAGCAGACGCTTTTATCCAAAGCAACTTACAGTCATGTGTGCATACATTCTACGTATGGGTGGTCCCGGGAATCGAACCCACTACCCTGGCGTTACAAGCGCCATGCTCTACCAACTGAGCTACAGAAGGACCTAGTTGCAGGCTTTTATTCTGGAAAATGAGCGAAAATGATCACATCGCATCAGTGGATAGCTGTGTGTCCTTAGATTTTTGCATGAGCGAGCAGCTTGGATCAGACCTTTTCACTCTCTCTCTTATTGAAAAAGCTACCATCCGGTTGAAACATTATCGATTATTTATTGTAAAAACAACCTGAGGTTTGATTATAAAAAACATTTGACATGTTTCTATGAACTTTACGGATACTATTTAGAATATTTGTCTGCCCGTCGTGACCTGCACGAGCCTGTGGATTACTGTACAAAACGCGCCAACCAAATGGAGGTTTTTGGATGTTTACATTTACATTTTAAGTCATTTAGCAGACGCTCTTATCCAGAGCGACTTACAAATTGGTGCATTCACCTTATGACATCCAGTGGGACAGTCACTTAACAATAGTGCATCTAAAACTTAGGGGGGGTGGGGTGAGAGGGATTACTTAACCTATCCTAGGTATTCCTTAAAGAGGTGGGGTTTCAGGTGTCTCCGGAAGGTGGTGATTGACTCCGCTGTCCTGGCGCCATTGGGGGGCCAGGGCAGCGAACAGTTTTGACTGGGCTGAGCGGGAGCTGTACTTCCTCAGTGGTAGGGAGGCGAGCAGGCCAGAGGTGGATGAACGCAGTGCCCTTGTTTGGGTGTAGGGCCTGATCAGAGCCTGGAGGTACTGAGGTGCCGTTCCCCTCACAGCTCCGTAGGCAAGCACCATGGTCTTGTAGCGGATGCGAGCTTCAACTGGAAGCCAGTGGAGAGAACGGAGGAGCGGGGTGACGTGAGAGAACTTGGGAAGGTTGAACACCAGACGGGCTGCGGCGTTCTGGATGAGTTGAAGGGGTTTAATGGCACAGGCAGGGAGCCCAGCCAACAGCGAGTTGCAGTAATCCAGACGGGAGATGACAAGTGCCTGGATTAGGACCTGCGCCGCTTCCTGTGTGAGGCAGGGTCGTACTCTGCGGATGTTGTAGAGCATGAACCTACAGGAACGGGCCACCGCCTTGATGTTAGTTGAGAACGACAGGGTGTTGTCCAGGATCACGCCAAGGTTCTTGGCGCTCTGGGAGGAGGACACAATGGAGTTGTCAACCGTGATGGCGAGATCATGGAACGGGCAGTCCTTCCCCGGGAGGAAGAGCAGCTCCGTCTTGCCGAGGTTCAGCTTGAGGTGGTGATCCGTCATCCACACTGATATGTCTGCCAGACATGCAGAGATGCGATTCGCCACCTGGTCATCAGAAGGGGGAAAGGAGAAGATTAATTGTGTGTCGTCTGCATAGCAATGATAAGAGAGACCATGTGAGGTTATGACAGAGCCAAGTGACTTGGTGTATAGCGAGAATAGGAGAGGGCCAAGAACAGAGCCCTGGGGGACACCAGTGGTGAGAGCGCGTGGTGAGGAGACAGATTCTCGCCACGCCACCTGGTAGGAGCGACCTGTCAGGTAGGACGCAATCCAAGCGTGGGCCGCGCCGGAGATGCCCAACTCGGAGAGGGTGGAGAGGAGGATCTGATGGTTCACAGTATCGAAGGCAGCCGATAGATCTAGAAGGATGAGAGCAGAGGAGAGAGAGTTAGCTTTAGCAGTGCGGAGCGCCTCCGTGATACAGAGGAGAGCAGTCTCAGTTGAATGACTAGTCTTGAAACCTGACTGATTTGGATCAAGAAGGTCATTCAGAGAGAGATAGCGGGAGAGCTGGCCAAGGACGGCACGTTCAAGAGTTTTGGAGAGAAAAGAAAGAAGGGATACTGGTCTGTAATTGTTGACATCGGAGGGATCGAGTGTAGGTTTTTTCAGAAGGGGTGCAACTCTCGCTCTCTTGAAGACGGAAGGGACGTAGCCAACGGTCAGGGATGAGTTGATGAGCGAGGTGAGGTAAGGGAGAAGGTCTCCGGAAATGGTCTGGAGAAGAGAGGAGGGGATAGGGTCAAGCGGGCAGGTTGTTGGGCGGCCGGCCGTCACAAGACGCGAGATTTCATCTGGAGAGAGAGGGGAGAAAGAGGTCAGAGCACAGGGTAGGGCAGTGTGAGCAGAACCAGCGGTGTCGTTTGACTTAGCAAACGAGGATCGGATGTCGTCGACCTTCTTTTCAAAATGGTTGACGAAGTCATCTGCAGAGAGGGAGGAGGGGGAGGGGGCGGAGGATTCAGGAGGGAGGAGAAGGTGGCAAAGAGCTTCCTAGGGTTAGAGGCAGATGCTTGGAATTTAGCGTGGTAGAAAGTGGCTTTAGCAGCAGAGACAGAGGAGGAAAATGTAGAGAGGAGGGAGTGAAAGGATGCCAGGTCCGCAGGGAGGCGAAGTTTTCCTCCATTTCCGCTCGGCTGCCCGGAGCCCTGTTCTGTGAGCTCGCAATGAGTCATCGAGCCACGGAGCGGGAGGGAGGACCGAGCCGGCCTGGAGGATAGGGGACATAGAGAGTCAAGGGATGCAGAGAGGGAGGAGAGGAGGGTTGAGGAGGCAGAATCAGGAGATAGGTGGGAGAAGGTTTGAGCGGAGGGAAGAGATGATAGGATGGAAGAGGAGAGAGTAGCGGGGGAGAGAGAGCGAAGGTTGGGACGGCGCGATACCATCCGAGTAGGGGCAGTGTGGGAGGTGTTGGATGAGAGCGAGAGGGAAAAGGATACAAGGCAGTGGTCGGAGACTTGGAGGGGAGTTGCAATGAGGTTAGTGGAAGAACAGCATCTAGTAAAGATGAGGTCGAGCGTATTGCCTGCCTTGTGAGTAGGGGGGAAGGTGAGAGGGTGAGGTCAAAAGAGGAGAGGAGTGGAAAGAAGGAGGCAGAGAGGAAAGAGTCAAAGGTAGACGTGGGGAGGTTAAAGTCGCCCAGAACTGTGAGAGGTGAGCCGTCCTCAGGAAAGGAGCTTATCAAGGCATCAAGCTCATTGATGAACTCTCCGAGGGAACCTGGAGGGCGATAAATGATAAGGATGTTAAGCTTGAAAGGGCTAGTAACTGTGACAGCATGGAATTCAAAGGAGGCGATAGACAGATGGGTAAGGGGAGAAAGAGAGAATGACCACTTGGGAGAGATGAGGATCCCGGTGCCACCACCCCGCTGACCAGACGCTCTCGGGGTGTGCGAGAATACGTGGGCGGACGAAGAGAGAGCAGTAGGAGTAGCAGTGTTGTCTGTGGTGATCCATGTTTCCGTCAGTGCCAAGAAGTCGAGGGACTGGAGGGAGGCATAGGCTGAGATGAACTCTGCCTTGTTGACCGCAGATTGGCAGTTCCAGAGGCTACCGGAGACCTGGAACTCCACGTGGGTCGTGCGCGCTGGGACCACCAGAGTAGGGTGGCCGCGGCCACGCGGTGAGGAGCGTTTGTATGGTCTGTGCAGAGAGGAGAGAACAGGGATAAACAGACACATAGTTGACAGGCTACAGAAGAGGCTACGCTAATGCAAAGGAGATTGGAATGACAAGTGGACTACACGTCTCGAATGTTCAGAAAGTTAAGCTACGTAGCAAGAATCTTATTGACTAAAATTATTAAAATGATACAGTACTGCTGAAGTAGGCCAGCTGGCAGTGGGTGCGTTGTTGACACTACACTAATCAAGTCGTTCCGTTGAGTGTAATAGTTTCTGCAGTGTTGCTATTCGGGGCTAGCAGGCTAGCTAGCAGTGTTGTTTACGTTACGTTGCGTTAAAAGAACGACAATAGATGGCTAGCGAACCTAGAAAATCGCTCTAGACTACACAATTATCTTTGATACAAAGACGGCTATGTAGCTAGCTAAGTAGCTAGCTACGATCAAACAAATCAAACCGTTGTACTGTAATGAAATGAAGTGAAAATGTGATACAACCTGTGAATGCGACCGGGTAGTTGAGTTCTATACAGAAGACGTTGGCTAGCGTTGGCTAGCTGTTGGCTAGCTAGCAGAGTCACCTACGTTAAGGACGACAAATAGCTGGCTAGCTAACCTCGGTAAATTAAGATAATCACTCTAAGACTACACACTCTAAACCTAAACAACACAATTATCTTGGATACGATGATACGAAGACAGCAAAGACAGCTATGTAGCTAGCTAACACTAAACTAATCAAGTCGTTCAGTTGAGTGTAATAGTTTTCCCAGTGCAGCTAATCAGTGGACGTTAGCTAGCTGGCTAGTGAAGACTACGTTAGGACGGCGAAATACGATAATTACGCAATTATCTTTGATACAAAGACGGCTATGTAGCTAGCTGAGAAGAAATTGCTAGGATAAGACAAATCAAACCGTTGTGATATAATGAAATATAATGAAAAAGTTATACTACCCGTTGGAGCGACGTGCAGATGCGACCACTCGCTCCAACCGGAACCGGAAGCGTTATGGAACAAAACAAACATTTAACTTGTAACTGGGAGTCTCGTGGGTTCAACATCCGAAGATCATCAAAGGTAAGTGATTAATTTGATTGCTTTTCTGACTTTCGTGACGAATCTACTTTTATGCTAGCTGTTTGTAATGTTTTGTCTGCAGGGGGAGCTGTACAAACATTAACGCTTGGATCGCGTTTTTGAAATCTGACATGCCAGGTGGATTAACAACAAGCTAAACTGTGTTTTGGTATATTGCACTTGTAATTTCATGAAAACTAAATATTTTTATTCATTTAATTCTTATTTGGCGCTCTGCAATTCCGCAATTCCGTTGACGAATTCCATTGACGAAAATTATCCCGCTAAAGAGATCGGTGCGTCAAGAAGTTTTAAAATCAAATTTCCTGCATTTCTACGTAATCCAATATGCCATCTCTATGTAGAACACAAAGTAAGCAAATATTGCCCACGGTAATCAGGCTCGGTAAGAGATCATTATTCAATATGTTTAACCTCTTGTGTTAGGGGGCAGTATTTTCATTTTTGGAAAAAACGTTCCCGTTTTAAACGGGATATTTTGTCAGGAAAAGATGCTAGAATATGCATATAATTGACGGCTTTGGATAGAAAACACTCTAACGTTTCAAAAACTGTAACGATATTGTCTGTGAGTATAACAGAACTGATGTTATTTAAAAAAAATCCAATCTGGAAGTGCCCCAGGTTTTGAAAGCGCTGCGTTCCAATGACTCCCTATATGGCTGTGAATGTACCATCAACGAGCTTACGCTTTCTACGTATTCCCCAAGGTGTCTACAGCATTGTGACGTAGTTTTACACATTTCTGTTGAAGAATAGCCATATGGGGGCACATTGCATAAGTGGTCACATGGTGGCTCCGAGAGAGATTCTCACATAAAGTGCAGAGGTAGCCATTACACCAATCGGTCCTAGAGAAAAAGGAATTGTCCCGACGGATATATTATCAAGTAGATATTACAAAAACACATTGAGGATGGATTCTAAACAACGTTTGCCATGTTTCTGTTGATATTATGGAGCGAGTTTTGATTTTTTTTCGGCGTTGTGGTGACCACAATTTCTGGGTGATTTCTCAGCCAAACGTGAAGAACAAACGGAGCCATTTCGCCGACAAAAATAATATTTTGGGAAAAATGAACTTTGGCTGTTAACCTGGGAATCTCGTGGGTGAAAACATCCGAAGTTCATCAAAGTTAAACGATTTAATGTGATTGCTTTTCTGATTTTCCGTGACAAGTTTGCCTGCTGCTAGCAAGGCATAATGCTATGCTAGGCTATGATAAACTTACACAAATGCTTGTCTAGCGTTGGCTGTAAAGCATATTTTGAAAATCTGAGATGACAGGTTGATTAACAAAGGGCTAAGCTGTGTTCCAATATATTTCACTTGTGATTTTCATGAATAGGAATATTTTCTAGGAAGATTTATGTTCGTTGCGTTATGCTAATTATTATCAGATGATGATAACGGTCCCGTTCACCGGCTGGGCGTCACTACAGGTTAAGTGATTGATAAGACTTAACTTGATCATAGGTAAGTGAATAATCAATATTGTATTGAATGGTGCAACTTTCACCTTCAATCAAAAGCCTAACAAATGAACAGCTCTTAAACAATACAAAGACTTTTGAGTGTCTTTAATTCATTTATATCAAATTTAATCCAGACCAGCCAATCCAGCCCGAGCCACCAGCACGCCTGATCCCCACCAGTCTAGTCAATATCTCATCTCTCTCCCAACACAATTTCATTCCCACCATTTATTTTATTTCCAAAAGAATGATTTGTAAACAAAAGTAAAAAATCATATACCTCAACAATACAATGAGCACACAGAAAAGCTAATTGTCCATACAATTGATCTCATATGCCTAATTTGTATTTGTAATAGTACAGTAGAGCTTTTTTTACTTTCACACAATACAGCTGAGTCGCCCCTGTCCCTATGGTTTCACCACCCTGCAGCGCCCCAACCCAACACACCTGACTCAGCTTTAGGATCTTCGTGAAACATTCATTATTGGTGTGTTAGGCCAAGGCCAGAGTGACAACCCACAGGACTGAGCAGCCCAGCAGCTAGGGATTGTCTAAATAGGTACCTTCCTGACTTGGGCTTTCAAGAAAGACTCATTTACTTGTACTGTATTCCATATAAGGCCTCCAGATCTTATGCAAGTTGCCCAGTATACCTTTAATCTTGTAACAAATCAAATTTAGTGATACATTACTGCCAACCATTGTGACATTGTGGGAGGACAACCAACCGTTCAATTAATGGCAATGCATTTCTTATTTCTATAAATGCTTGGTTACACAGTTTCTTCTGATAAGAGTCTCCAGTATCAACATTTCCAAGTAAACAAAAGCAGAGAGTAAAGAGAATCTGTTGAAATTCTGAGAAAAAATAACAAACTCTTTGCCAAAATATTGCCAGCCTTCCCAAGACCTTAACCTATGAAAATATGTCCCCTTTAGTTTTTTACACCTCCAGCAGAGGAATTACATATGCATTGTCCATTGCTGTTCTGGTTAGTGTTTATTGGCTTATTTCACTGTAGAGCCTCTAGTCCTGCTCACTATACCTTATCCAACCTATTAGTTCCACCACCCACACATGCAATGACACCTCCTGGTTTCAATTATGTTTCTAGAGACAACATCTCTCTCAACATCACTCAATACCTAGGTTTACCTCCACTGTATTCAAATCGTACCATACATTTGTCTGTACATTATACCTTGATGCTATTTTATCGCCCCCAGAAACCTCCTTTTACTCTGTTCCAAACGTTCTAGATTACCAATTGTCATTGCTTTTAGCCATACCCTTATCCTACTCCTCCTCTTTTCCTCTGGTGATGTAGAGGTGAATCCAGGCCCTGCAGTGCCTAGCTCCACTCCTATTCCCCAGGCGCTCTCTTTTGATGACTTCTGTAACCATAATAGCCTTGGTTTCATGCATGTTAACATTTGAACTTCTACTTTTAAAAAATCCACCTCTCTAAAAACAAGTCTCTCACCGTTGCCGCCTGCTATAGACCACCCTCTGCCCCCAGCTGTGCTCTGGACACCATTTGTGAACTGATTGCCCCCCATCTATCTGCAGAGCTTGTGCTGCTAGGCGACCTAAACGGGAACATCCTACAATCTAAGCTTGATGCCCTCAATCTCACACAAATTATCAATGAACCTACCAGGTACCTCCCCAAAGCCGTAAACACGGGCACCTTCATAGATATCATCCTAACCAACTTGCCCTCTAAATACACCTCTGCTGTCTTCAACCAAGATCTCAGCGATCACTGCCTCATTGCCTACATCCGTAACGGGTCAGCGGTCAATCAACCTCCACTCATCACTGTCAAATGCTCCCTGAAACACTTCAGCGAGCAGGCCTTTCTAATCGACCTGGCCGGGGTATCCTGGAAGGATATTGATCTCATCCCGTCAGTAGAGGATGCCTGGTTATTTTTTTAAATGCCTTCCTAACCATCTTAAATAAGCATGCCCCATTCAAGAAATTTAGAACCAGGAACAGATATAGCCCTTGGTTCTCCCCAGACCTGACTGCCCTTACCAACACAAAAACATACTATGGCGTTCTGCATTAGCATCGAACATCCTCCGTGATATGCAGCTTTTCAGGGAAGCTAGAAAACATTATACACAGGCAGTTAGAAAAGCCAAGGCTAGCCTTTTCAAGCAGAAATTTGCCTCCTGCAACACTAACTCAAAAAAGTTCTGGGACACTGTAAAGTCCTTGGAGAATAAGAACACCTCCTCCCAGCTGCCCACTGCACTGAAGATAGGAAACACTGTCACCACTGATAAATCCACTATAATTGAGAATTTCAATAAGCATTTTTCTACGGCTGGCCATGCTTTCCACCTGGCTACCCCTACCCCGGTCAACAGCACTGCACCCCCCACAGAAACTCACCCAAGCGTTTCCCATTTCTCCTTCTCCCAAATCCAGTCAGCTGATGTTCTGAAAGAGCTGCAAAATCTGGACCCCTTCAATATGCCGGGCTAGACAATATGGACTCTTTCTTTCTAAAATGATCTGCCGAAATTGTTGCCACCCCTATTACTAGACTGTTCAACCTCTCTTTCGTGTCGTCTGAGATTCCCAAAGATTGGAAAGCAGCTGCGGTCATCCCTCTCTTCAAAGGGGGGGACACTCTTGACCAAAACTGCTACAGACCTATATCTATCCTACCCTGCCTTTCTAAGGTCCTCGAAAGCCAAGTCAACAAACAGATTACCGACCATTTCGAATCTCACCATACCTTCTCTGCTATGCAATCTGGTTTCAGATCTGGTCATGGGTGCACCTCAGCCACGCTCAAGGTCCTAAACGATATCTTAACCGCCATCGATAAGAAACATTACTGTGCAGCCATATTCATTGATCTGACCAAGGCTTTCGACTCTGTCAATCACCACATCCTCATCGGCAGACTCGACAGCCTTGGTTTCTCAAATGATTGCCTCGCCTGGTTCACCAACTACTTCGCTGACAGAGTTCAGTGTGTCAAATCGGAGGGTCTGTTGTCCGTACCACTGGCAGTCTCTATGGGGGTGCCACAGGGTTAAATTCTTGGACTGACTCTCTTCTCTGTATACATCAATGATGTCGCTCTTGCTGCTGGTGAGTCTCTGATCCACCTCCATGCAGACGACACCATTCTGTATACTTCTGGCCCTTCTTTGGGGCGGCAGGGTAGCTTAGTGGTTAGAGCGTTGGACTAATAACCGAAAGGCTGCAAGTTCGAATCCCTGAGCTGACAAGGTACAAATCTGTCGTTCTACCCCTGAACAGGCAGTTCCTAGGCCGTCATTGAAAATAAGAATTTTTTCTTAACTGACTTGTCTAGTAAAATAAAGGTAAAAAAATTTTTTTATTTGGACACTGTTTTTAAGATCCCCAAGAACACAGTGGCCAACATCATTCTTAAATGGAATACATTTGGAACCATCAAGACTCTTCCATGAGCTGGCCACCCGGCAAAACTGAGCAATCGGGGGAGAAGAACGTGATGGTCACTCTGACAGAGCTCTAGAGGTCCTCTGTGGAGATGGGACAACCATCTCTGCAGCACTCCACAAATCAGGCTATGGTAGATAGGCCAGATGGAAGCCACTACTAAGTAAAAGGCACTTGACAACCTGCTTGGAGTTTTCCAAAAGGAAACTAAAGACTCTCAGACCATGAGAAACAAAATTCTCTGGTCTGAGGAAACCAAGATTGAACTCTTTGGCCTGAACTCCAAGCATCACATCTAGAGGAAATCTGGCACCATCCCTATGGTGAAGCACGGTGGTGGCAGCATCATGCTGTGGGGATATTTTTCAGCGGCAGGGACTGAGAGACTAGTCAGGATCGAGGCAAAGATGAACAAAGCAAAGTACAGAGACATCCTTGATGAAAACCTGCTCCAGAGCGCTCAGGACCTCAGACTGGGGTGAAGGTTCACCTTCCAACAGGACAACGAACCTAAACACACAGCCAAGACAACACAGGAGTGGCTTCGGGACAAGCCTCTGAATGTCCTTGAGTGTTCCAGCCAGAGCCCTGACTTGAACCCAATCGAACATCTCTGGCGAGACCTGAAAATGGCTGTGCAGCAACACTCCCCATCCACGTTAACAGAGCTTGAGAGGATCTGCAGAGAAAAATGGGAGAAACTCCCAAAATACAGGTGTGCCAAGCTTGTAGCATCGTACCCAAGACGACTCAATGCTTTAATCTCTGCCTAGGTCCTTCATTATAGTGTTAAGTAAAAGGTCCTCAATAATTATGTAAATGTGATATTTCAGTCTTTAATTTGTAATTAAATAGCAAACATTTTAAAAAATATATGTTTTTGCTTTGTCATTTTGGGGTAATGTGTGTAGAATGAATAGGGGGAAAATGATTTAATCAATTTTAGATTAAGGCTGTAACGTTACAAAATGTGGAAAAGTCAACGGTTCCGAATAATATCCGAAGGCAATGTATTTCCCTCAGATTACACAGCACCACAAAGAATTCGAAAACGTATCCAATTTTGAAAAAATCCTGTATCTATTGGTTGAAATACCTGTGTGTAATTTACCATTGTAAATACAAGCCATATTTATGTTGAATTATTTCCGTTTTTTACTTTAATGTGGTCATAATATGACCCTTGAATTTTCTTAAATATTTTTTTGCTTTTGTGAGTGTAATGTTTACTATTTGTTTTTTAGTGCTTATTTCACATATGTTTATTTATTTCACTTGCTTTCACGTATATGTCCTAGGTCAATAAAGCTCCTTGAATTGAATTGAGAGAGAGAGAGACTTTTAACTTTTTGTCTTTCTTTAATGTTGCATCCCCATTTTATTTAAATCGCACCCCCCACCCCCCACACACACACCCCGCCCCCTTTAAAATACAAATATCCTCTGTGCTGCATAATCACCATGCCCTTTACCCCACAATGCAAAACAACATCAAACATCACAATAACCAAAACCTCACCACTTCTACAACTGTATATCCAACCCCTCTTCACCAGCTGTGCAGACAGCCTCTCCAACACATCATATCTCCTTTTAAACATCTCCACACTTTTTAGAATTGAATATAACTCAAATTCCACCCTAAGGCACGCAGAGACCATCTCTGTGCCATCCAGCTACTAGTGGCCAGGTCTCCATGTAGAACCCTCCACTGGAGGTTCCCTGACCTCTTTGGTACTGGGGGTTTGTAGAGCCCCGTCCATCTAAAACTCACCATACTCTCTGCCCCTTTTGGCCGCTCAAACACCACCCTTACTGGCTCAGACAGTGCCTTCTGGACCTCCCCCAGGAATCTCTCTAGCAGCTTAAGCATTGTTAGTCCTGTTTGTTGTGCCAGGATTTCCGGGGTTTTCCACCTCTCCTCCCCCAGCAGCCGCAGGTCACCCAGCCTTAGTAACCCCGCTGCCATCAGTCGCCTCTGAAATGATCTCAAAAGGATGGCTGGATTGTGGAAGATAGGCTCCTCCCACACCCACAGGCCAGGTTCTACACACCCTTCTTGTGTGGGCCTTAGCAGCTGCCAGCCCCTCAGAACCACAGAGTAAATATCAGAGAGACCTGCTGTACTCAGCCTTTCCAGCCTCATGATGAACAGCTGCCGGTCCAAACCTAATCCGCCAGCTCTCCTCAGCAGTGTGCATGCTGGTTCCCTCCAGCCGACATCATTATGGTTGAGCAGTCTCTACACCGCCTTTAGTCGGAATGCAGCCACCCTGCTCTCCAGTTCCACCAGGCCCTGTCGTCTTTAGTGGACGGACATGTACAACACTGCGGCCCCACAAGAAAAAATCCACCAATTTGCGAGCAGACCGGCAGGGAGGTTGAGCAGACCGACGGTGGGGTTGAGGACAACCAATTTATGCCACAAAGAGGAAGCTGCCAAGTTGTTGATTATCAGCACCCTCCCTCTATATGACACTCAACCCCCTGTGCATGGCCCGGGGAGACATCTGGGTTACGGCCTCTGCCAGTTCATGGGACAACAGGGGAATTTCCATTTCATCCCTGTACCAGAGAGAGCTCAGGGAGTTCTTCAAACAAAACCTGAGCACACATAGGATCAGTTCTGCCCTATACAACTCAGTATAAAACTCCATAGTCCATTCTCCCATCTCCCCCACCACAGAGGTCACCTGCCCATCAGACAGCCGCAGACAATGCATACCCTTGGCTTCACCGCTCTGTCATTCCAAAGCAAAGAATAAGGAGCTGGGAGCATCCATCTCCTTGAGCATGGAGAACCTAACTCTTGCTTTAACCTGGAAAAAACTGCTCAGGTCCCTATGTAATTCAGCTAAATTAGCCTGGAGGCCTACATTGTTTTGCCCCACCAGCTATACCTTCACTTCACTCGAGTTCCCCCAATGCTATTCTACCCTCTGAGGATGAGAGAGCTGTATACTGTTGACAGAAAAGCATAATTTGGACTTTTCCCACATCCCACCATTGAGTCAGAGACTCATACTCCTCTCTTCGCTGCCCCCACCTTTTCCAAAAAGTCTGTAAACCGGAGTAAAAACTGGCATATTATAAGCCCTTTACATTAAACTTACAATAGGATGCCTGTCGATGCCCTGGTGAAATAGACAGCCGAGCCATGGTTATGTGGTGATCTGAAAAACCCACCGGGAGAATGGTGGCGTCCAACAGCCTATTGCTCTGATTGCTGGACATGTAAAACCGATCGAGTCGGCTGCACTCAGCCTAGCCCCAAAGACCTTTACCTATGTATACTGTCTTGTATCAGGATGTCTAGTTCTCCAAACATCCACTAGGTCAAACTGCTAAAGGATTCCCTTAACACCCCCACTGAGCCTGAATGAGGCTCCTCCTCATTTCTATCTTTGGTAAAATACATGGTACAGTTCCAGTTCCTACCGACCACCAGTCTCCTCAGGCGCTACCTGTGAGAGTTCCGGTCTAAGACACTAAAAAAGATGCCACCTCTCTCTCCCTGTTTTAGGAGCATACACGTTTATAAGGACAAAACACCTGTTGTTAATTTCAGATTTTACAACAAAAAGTCTACCCTCACACACCTCATTTGAGCAGCACATTTTTAAAGCCAGACCCGATGCAAAAAAGACTGACACCCATGCACTAACATTTGTTCTGACCGCGAGCAGAACCTCCTCCAACTTAACTCCATTCTCAGGAACATACCTGAATCCATGCCGTAACGACAGTGTCTCCTCCGTGCTAGGCTGCAAAGCCATCGTGCACACCACCCCGTTCAAACCCCAGGAAACTAAAACTCTATCTTCTTCCTCCCTAACTTAAAAAAAACAGTGGGTATTGCTAAACTAGCAATGTGTTAACCCTCCACCATAGAAAATCAACACTGAGAGAAAAGACCAAGGAAGGAATCAAGAAAATAAGTAAGAACATATACCTTCACATGGCCACTCAACTACAAAACACTCCCAGCATGCACAGAGAGAGAGTGAGAGAGAGAGAGAGAGAGAGAGAGAGAGAGAGAGAGAGAGAGAGAGAGAGAGAGAGAGAGAGAGAGAGAGAGAGAGAGAGAGAGAGAGAGAGAGAGAATTTACATTTAGCGGGAATGAATTGAAATGGGCTGGAGTAAGAAGAGGGAGAAAGTGCGTTGGATGAATAGGTAAAGGGAGATTGAGATATGAGGGAGAGGCTGGGACACACATTCACACAAACACACAGGCAGAACCTGTTAGAGTGAGAGTGTAGTTCTCCTTAGGGAGAGAGTGTACCATTAGCAGATCATTTACCTCTCAACTCCAGCAGACCCTCCTCTAATATACCTCTGCTATCAACGCCAAAGAGAGAGAGAGAGAGAGAGGGAGAAGGGGAACGAGAGGGAGAGAGAAAGATAGAGCTGAAGACCCTTTCTTACTGCCGTAGCCAAGATATTCCTAATAGTAGTACTGCTGCCAGGAATACAGGCATGGGAGATTACACTCATAGTCCTGGTTTTAATTACAAGGGTAGTCAATGGTGCCTGTAGTTAATGTAACTCCCAAGTATGGGAAACCAAGGTGTCAGAAAAACATGGCTACTACCATAAGCATTTCAACAAACATGAACTTCATATATAAAATACTTGTTCTGGTCTATCACAATACTTTTACAGCAACAAGAGTAAATGTCTAATGCTGGTAAGTGGACAACCCTCCTTATTCCTGTCATCTATATCTACCTGGGTGAGTCTCTCCAGAGTCATGTTGTGTCTGGAGGGAGAGTAGTGCTCAGTCTATCTCTACCTGGGTGAGTCTCTCCAGAGTCCTGTTGTGTCTGGAGGGAGAGTAGTGCTCAGTCTATCTCTACCTGGGTGAGTCTCTCCAGAGTCCTGTTGTGTCTGGAGGGAGAGTAGTGCTCAGTCTATCTCTACCTGGGTGAGTCTCTCCAGAGTCCTGTTGTGTCTGGACGGAGAGTAGTGCTCAGTCTATCTCTACCTGGGTGAGTCTCTCCAGAGTCCTGTTGTGTCTGGAGGGAGAGTAGTGCTCAGTCTATCTCTACCTGGGGGAGTCTCTCCAGAGTCCTGCTGTGTCTGGAGGGAGAGTAGTGCTCAGTCTATCTCTACCTGGGTGAGTCTCTCCAGAGTCCTGCTGTGTCTGGAGGGAGAGTAGTGCTCAGTCTATCTCTACCTGGGTGAGTCTCTCCAGAGTCCTGTTGTGTCTGGAGGGAGAGTGGGTCTGGCACCGTACCCCTGTCAGCTCAGATAAGGCCACCTCTTCAAAGGACACAGCCTGTGTCTGGAGGGAGGGAGGGAGGGAGGGAGGGAGGGAGGGAGGGAGGGAGGGAGGGTGGGAGGGAGGGAGGGAGGGACTAAATGCCCTCTGTTGAGGAATATTCTATCGAGGAATCGGGCAGAACTAATTTATCAGCAATAAGAGGTTTATTTGAGAAATTGCAAGGAAGATCACTCTCTCAGGACATGCCAGAATGGAATTCTGAGTACATACACAGGAAAGGAACTCTACGGATATGCCAGAGAGGATCTTGTTCATTTATAAATTACACAGTCTTAATATACTTCATCTAAACAAAGCGCTATTCCCCATTCTAGAGGGAGGTAAACTAGTAAAAAATAGATGGGGTAATTGACTCCTCAGGTTCTAACCAGTCTTCACACCCTATACGTCTAAGATAGAGGAGTGATGATATCATCAAAGCAAAAGAAAGGAGATTTCGCCTGGCTATTAGTGCCCTATAGAGAATGAGCCAGTAATGAATTAATCTTTGTGCGGTATGTAAAGAGGTTACTGGACAGATGTGGAAAATTACCAGTGAATAGCACACACTCAACTCAAGCATTTACACAGCATTAAATAATATAATAATATATGCCATTTAGCAGACGCTTTTATCCAAAGCGACTTACAGTCATGTGTGCATACATTCTACGCATTAGACTGTAACAAACCAATTTTGCGCCAACACCTCATTTCACCCACACACAGACTTGGCATAAAGGACGTGGGCACTGAGTACTGATGGGTACAAAGAGCATGCAGAGAGAGATGGAGAGCTGTTCTGAACCTCACACTGACCTCAAATACCACACACACGCACACACAAACACACACCTCCCCCTCTGTCTCTATGTCTGTGTGTGCTAGCCTGGAGGGGACTGGGCTTTAATTGGGACATGAAAGCAGGCAGTAGTACCACAACAGCACAGTGGCAGTCTAAAAATAACAGTGATATCCAGGCATTGATACTGTGTTACTGTATTAGCTCTGGTGGTGGCCATGCCCACATTACAAAGAAAGCCCTATGGCTGTGGAAGCACAAGGACTCTGGCAGACCCTGTCCAAAAGCACAAAGCTTCCTTTCCAAAGTCACAAAGCTTCCTTACCAAAAGCTCAATGCTTCCTTACCAAAAGCACAAAGCTTCCTTACCATAAAGCACAAAGCTTCCTTTCCAAAGTCACAAAGCTTCCTTACCAAAAGCTAAATGCTTCCTTACCAAAAGCACAAAGCTTCCTTACCAAATGCGCAAAGCTTCCTAACCAGAACCACAAAGCTTCCTTACCAAATGCACAATGCTTCCTTAGCCTTCTCTAAGTCTAAGCCCTCTGGTTGAAAGGTAGAGAAGTTAAAACCAGGACGAGCAACATACCAAAGAGTACACAGAGACTAACCCAACACAAATGTCATGCTATGTCCAAACAAAAGCATAAATACAAAAAATATATATTTGTTTTATTATACAGTAAGTGCACTTGGTAGAGGTATAACACACAGGAAATTGCCATCAGCAGTAATATTTCAGAATGTGAAGTCAAATAATTGTTTGACAGACCAACATACTGTATGAAGGAATGCATCTCTCTTCTCTTGTTACAGGAAGGTTGCCATACCTCCTTAGGCCCAAGGCTTTACTGTACGGGCACAGTAACAATGTTATGCTGCTCTCTTCAAAGTACTCTTAAGAATAGTCTGTGAAAATTGGGAAATAGTTTTCGTCCAAATTAAACTGACAACAACACATGTATCACCAACACTGTCTTTCAAATGGAACTATCTAACCTTAAAAGCTCGTGGCAAAATATGGCAAACAAGTTTCAAATCAAATCAAAAACAAACCACCAGCATATTTTTTTGCAATGGCATAACAGCAATTTTTCAGTGAGACTCTCATCATTTATCTGCTAACTCAAGTGGCCAGTGGTGTTTGTGGTCAGTGCTGCTTTCCTCAGTCTTTGTCTCAAATGGGCCCTTATTCCCTACATAGTGCACTACTGCACTACTATTGACCACATCCTATTGGGCCCGGTCAAAAGTAATGCACTATATAGTGAATAGGGTGCCATCTGGTATGCAACCTCAGTCAGAGAGAGTGAAGGAGGGAGCGCTGGCCAGTGAGGGACTGTGTGTATGAAAGCTTTGCCCTGGGCCACTGGAGCGACAGACACTCTGTCCTCACAGCTGGTGTATGGGACAAGAGTGGGGCACAGGCCGTCTAAAATACACACACACACACACACACACACCAGACAAGGACACAGAGGCTCTCTACAATGAGGATGGAGGGAATATGAGAGGAGAGGAAGTGCATCAGGGAGGGGTTGAGTCACTCCTAAAAGAGGATATGTTACACTGTAGAACACAGGAAGTACTGTAGGAAAAAAGGTGTAAAACACGACAGAAACAAAGAGGAATATCAAATTCAGCACATTTCCACCCCCCTCCCTCCCCTCTGTTTGCCCCCCAGCTCCCCTCAGGAGGAGAAACGTGGCTCTGCCGTGAGATAAAAGACTGCAGCCCTCCTTTAATCTTTCACTACTTTTCACAGTTTTCTATTTTAGTACCCTTTCCCTGACTACCTTTTTCCAAATGTATATTTCACCCTTGTTTTCCCTCTCTCTCCCACCATCTCTGGCTTTCAGTATAGTCATTCCCACCCAATCTCTCTCTCTCTCTCTCTCTCTCTCTCTCTCTCTCTCTCTCTCTCTCTCTCATCCTCTCCCTCACTACCCAGGCAGTCCTATTACACATCTCTCTCCTTCTCTTAGGTTTTTTCACCTGTCCCTAACTTTACACCTCTTGTTATATATCAAATTTGGGAAGTTGATGGGAAAGAGACCCTGGGTCATCCCTCAGACCCTGGTCCATCCCTTATATCCTGGGCAATCACTCATAACCAGAGCCATCACTCAGAACATGGGCCATCGCTCAGACTCTCGGCCATCACTTATATCCTGGGCTATCCCTCAGATCCTGGGCCATCTCTCAGACTCTGGGCCATCCCTCAGACTCTGGGCCATCCCTCAGACTCTGGGCCATCTCTCAGACTCTGGGCCATCTCTCAGACTCTGGGCCATCTCTCAGACTCTGGGCCATCTCTCAGACTCTGGGCCATCTCTCAGACTCTGGGCCATCTCTCAGACTCTGGGCCATCTCTCAGACTCTGGGCCATCTCTCAGACTCTGGGCCATCGCTAAGATCCTGGGCTATTGCTCAGACCCTGGGCCATTGCTAAGATCCTGGGCCATCGCTCAGATCCTGGGCCATCGGTAAGATCCTGGGCCATCGCTCAGATCCTGGGCCATCGGTAAGATCCTGGGCCATCTCTCAGACTCTGGGCCATCTCTCAGACTCTGGGCCATTGCTAAGATCCTGGGCTATTGCTCAGACCCTGGGCCATCGCTCAGATCCTGGGCCATCGCTCAGATCCTGGGCCATCGGTAAGATCCTGGGCCATCGCTCAGACATCTCCCGACTTTAATTTCCCCAGTCTCATACATCAGTCTGGAAGTCACGCTGTGTTTGTCCCTAGACAGATACCGAAGGGTCACCGCCAGCCAAAGTATATTTATTTATGTTAATACATTTGCTACACGGAGCGGGGTCAGTTGCCCGCGATAACATGAAATGTGAAATGTTATTCCTTCTCCACCTCCCTCCTCTTTCTCCACCTCCCTTCTCCTCCTCCTCCTCCTCCTCCTCCTTCTCCACCTCCCTCCTCTTTCTCCACCTCCCTTCTCCTCCTCCTCCTCCTCCTTCTCCACCTTCCTCCTCCTCCCTCTTCCTCCTCCTCCTCACTCCTCCTCCTCCCTCCTCCTTCTCCACCTTCCTCCTCCTCCCTCTTCCTCCTCCTCCTCACTCCTCCTCCTCCCTCCTCCTCCTCCCTTGCTACCTCCTCTATCTCTAACCTGCTTGGTCTGCTCAGCCCCACCTTGGTACAGTGTCTTTATTTCAATATGGTGTGTTGCATTGAATTCATGGTCTCTCTGTCTCTGTTTTAACACTGTTCTCGTCTGTAGCGATGGGACTCAGTAGTAGGGCTGAAATAAATTCACATTGTGGTCGGTTAGGATTTGATGTCATTCTAGACCTTAGGGACGGAGGATTAGTCGTCTTGGTTGGAATCTCTGCCTGCGTCCCAAACGAGTGTACTATTTAGGGAAAAGTGCAACCTTTTAGTCATAACCTCTGTTTCTATGCTTACTGAGGCTAGACTATAGGAGCTTGATGTGTAATCGTTTAACCAGATAGGATCACAGATACAATATACCCTTCTTCCTGTCCTTAACCATAGGATGGAATCATCCTCAACCCTGAGTTCATGTATCAAATTTTTAACAAATATGTACTACTAGAACAGGGTCAGGCAAAATGACAGGTCAAGGGCAGGCAGAGGTCAGGGTCAGGGCAGGCAGAGGTCAGTAATCCAGATCAGACTCAAAAGGTACAGAACGGCAGGCAGTCTCAGGGTCAGGGCAGGCAGTCTCAGGGTCAGGGCAGGCAGTCTCAGGGTCAGGGCAGGCAGAGTTCAATAATCCAGGGCGGTTTGACAAGGTACAGTACGGCTAGCAGGCTCAGGGCAGGTGGAATGGTCAAAACCGGGAAAACTAGAAAAAAAGAACTATAGAAAAAAGGAATAGGAACAAGGGGGAAAACGTTGGTAGATAAAAAAAGGTATTAGGTCAACAATAGGTAGGTAAAGAAATAAAACAACCGTAAAATGATAAGCTATATACAGGTGCGAGGCTATAAAAATAGCGAGGCTGTCACGCGGGACTAGGTGTGTGCGCAGGAATTAGACGCAGAGAGAGAGTAACGGAGTAAAGTGCTTTACTATTGCACACCCAACTGATAAGCCCAATACAATACAATACAATATACCAGACAACCCAAAACCACAGGGTGTCCAGTATAGAAAAGAAAATACACTACGACCTAATATGTACACACGTAACAAAAGACAATCCCGAAAAAAACAAGGGTGGGTCAAACTACTACATATAGGGAAGCTAATTAAACCAAAATACACACAGATGAAACTAATAAGACAAAACCAACAGACAAACGAAAAAGGGATCGGTAGCGGCTAGTAGGCCGGTGACGACGACCGCTGAGCACAGCCCGAACAGGCAGGGGAGCCAACTTCTAGTAGGCCGGTGACGACGACCGCTGAGCACAGCCCGAACAGGCAGGGGAGCCAACTTCTAGTAGGCCGGTGACGACGACCGCTGAGCACAGCCCGAACAGGCAGGGGAGCCAACTTCTAGTAGGCCGGTGACGACGACCGCTGAGCACAGCCCGAACAGGCAGGGGAGCCAACTTCTAGTAGGCCGGTGACGACGACCGCTGAGCACAGCCCGAACAGGCAGGGGAGCCAACTTCTAGTAGGCCGGTGACGACGACCGCTGAGCACAGCCCGAACAGGCAGGGGAGCCAACTTCTAGTAGGCCGGTGACGACGACCGCTGAGCACAGCCCGAACAGGCAGGGGAGCCAACTTCTAGTAGGCCGGTGACGCCGACCGCTGAGCACAGCCCGAACAGGCAGGGGAGCCAACTTCTAGTAGGCCGGTGACGACGACCGCTGAGCACAGCCCGAACAGGCAGGGGAGCCAACTTCTAGTAGGCCGGTGACGACGACCGCTGAGCACAGCCCGAACAGGCAGGGGAGCCAACTTCTAGTAGGCCGGTGACGACGACCGCTGAGCACAGCCCGAACAGGCAGGGGAGCCAACTTCTAGTAGGCCGGTGACGCCGACCGCTGAGCACAGCCCGAACAGGCAGGGGAGCCAACTTCTAGTAGGCCGGTGACGACGACCGCTGAGCACAGCCCGAACAGGCAGGGGAGCCAACTTCTAGTAGGCCGGTGACGACGACCGCTGAGCACAGCCCGAACAGGCAGGGGAGCCAACTTCTAGTAGGCCGGTGACGACGACCGCTGAGCACAGCCCGAACAGGCAGGGGAGCCAACTTCTAGTAGGCCGGTGACGACGACCGCTGAGCACAGCCCGAACAGGCAGGGGAGCCAACTTCTAGTAGGCCGGTGACGACGACCGCTGAGCACAGCCCGAACAGGCAGGGGAGCCAACTTCTGAGCACAGCCCGAACAGGCAGGGGAGTAGGCCGGTGACGACGACCGCTGAGCACAGCCCGAACAGGCAGGGGAGCCAACTTCTAGTAGGCCGGTGACGACGACCGCTGAGCACAGCCCGAACAGGCAGGGGAGCCAACTTCTAGTAGGCCGGTGACGACGACCGCTGAGCACAGCCCGAACAGGCAGGGGAGCCAACTTCTAGTAGGCCGGTGACGCCGACCGCTGAGCACAGCCCGAACAGGCAGGGGAGCCAACTTCTAGTAGGCCGGTGACGACGACCGCTGAGCACAGCCCGAACAGGCAGGGGAGCCAACTTCTAGTAGGCCGGTGACGACGACCGCTGAGCACAGCCCGAACAGGCAGGGGAGCCAACTTCGGCGGAAATCGTGACAGAGGCTACATACAGACATCGGTTAGTCAGGATGATTGAGGTAGTATGCACACACAAACAGAGAACACAGGTATAAATACACTGGGGATAATGGAAAAGAAGGGTGACACCTGGAGGGGGGTGGAGACAAGCACAAAGACAGGCTAAACAGATCAGGGTGTACCATATATGCTCAGTCTTTTCCATTAGTGGGGATGCAACCAGTGAATACAAACATACCTATGTAATTAGGGCGCTGAGATTATTTTAACCATGTGACCTTCTAAAATAAACTCTGGGAGTAGCAGCATGTTGATAATCAGCCATGGAGCAGATCCTCACGTCTAAGAGACAATGAGAGGAGGCGGATATAAACAGTTGTGTGTGCCTGTGTGAAAGAGAATCTGCAGCCCTAACAACCATAGCCAATCTGCCTAATCAGGCCTCTGAGTTCTCTTTAGCAGCAACAGAAGGTCACCAGTGATTGAATTGAATGAAAATAAACACAATGTTATGTTATTACTACAGCTGTGGGAGTAGTTTGTGTACACGTGTGTGTGTATGTGTTAGCATGTGCAGTCATTTATACATGTGTGTTTGACTGTAAATTAAAGTATGTTTGTGTGTGTGTGTGTGTGTGTTTGTGTGTGTGTGTGTGTGTGTGTGTGTGTGTGTGTGTGTGTGTGTGTGTGTGTGTGTGTGTGTGTGTGTGTGTGTGTGTGTGTGTGTGTGTGTGTGTGTGTGTGCGTGCGTGCGTGCGTGCGTGCGTGCGTGCGTGCGTGCAGTGCCGGCTCCAACCCAAACTCAGTCGGGGTCTCAACTTACTTTTGAAAGTAAGTTGTGTCTGTCACTCAATTAGCTGACAATTAGCCATGTCAATTATGCTATTTGTAGTTAGTCTAGCCAGCTATCTAAACTTGTAGTCATCATGGCCAAATATCGACCAGGCACGCAGAGCACGTGCTCAGGGGCTCTGATCCCTAAGGAGCCCTCATTGATTTAGTTAGTCATTCTCACTCAGATATCATTCGGAAAGTATTCAGACCCCTCGACTTTTTCAACATTTTGTTATAGTACAGCCTTATTCCATAAATCTACCCATAACACCCTATAATGACATCACAATACCATATAATTACAAAGCAAAAACAGGTTTAAGAAAAGTTTGAAAATGTATTAAAAAATATATACATACATATCTTATTCAGATCCTTTTATGTGAGAGTCTACAACTTGTTTGGAGTACAACTTGATTTTGACAACAACTTGATTGGAGTCCACCTGTGGTAAATTCAGTTGATTGGACATGATTTGGAAAAGCACACAACTGTCTATATAAGGTTCCACAATTGATAATGCATTTCAGCGCAAAAAAATCATGAGGTTGAAGGAATTGTCAGTAGAGCTCCCAGACAGGATTGTGTCAAAGCCCAGATCTGGGGAAGTGTACCAAAATATTTCTGCAGCATTGAAGGTCCCCAAAAACACAGTGGCCTCCAACATTCTTAAATAGAAGAAGTTTGGAAATATCAAGACTCTTTTCAGAGCCGGCTGTCTGGCCAAACTGACCAATCAGGGGAGAAGGACCTTGTTCAGGGAGGTGATCAAGAACCTGATGGTCACTCTGACATAGCTCCAGAGTTCCTCTGTGGAAATGTGAGAACCTTCCAGAGGGACAACCATTTCTGCAGCACTCCATCTAAGCAGGCCTTTATGGAAGAGTGGCAAGATGGAAGCCACTCCTTAGTAAAAGGCACATGACAGCCCGAGTTTGCCAAAAGGCACCTAAAGGACTCTTAGACCATGAGAAGCAATATTGAACCCTTTGGCCTGAATGCCAAGCTTCACATCTGGTGAAAAACTGGTGAAGCATGCTAGCATAATCATGCTGTGGAGATGTTTTTCAGTGGCAGGGACTGGGAGACTAGTGATGAAAAAATGAATTGAGCAAAGTACAGAGAGATCCTTGATGAAAACCTGCTCCAGGGCACTCAGGACCTCAAACTGGGGTGAAGGTTCACCTTCCAAGAGGACAACGACCATAAGCATACAGCAAAGATAACACGAGTGGCTTTGGGGCAAGTCTCTAAATATCCTTGAGTGGCCCAGCCAGAATCTGGACTTGAACCCGATCGAACATCTCTGGAGAGACCTGAAAATAGCTGTGCAGCGATGCTCCCCATCCAACCTGACAGAAGTTGAGAGGATCTGCAGAGAATAATGTTTGAAACTCTCCAAATACAGGTGTGCCAAGCTTGAAGTGTCATCCCCAAGAAGACTCAAGTCTGTAATTGCTGCCAAATGTGCTTCAACAAAGTATTGAGTAAAGGGTCTGAATACTTAAGTACATGTAATATGTATTTTTTCTTTCTTTCAGTGTATAAAAGTGTATAAACATGGCACAAGTAATGTTTGTAGAATTCTACATTTTTAGAATTGCAGGAAATGTTATTTTCTGCGAGGTGGGGGGCCACCAACCACATCTCGCTTAGGGGCCCAAAAGGCTAGAGTCAACCCTGTGTATGTGTGTGTTTTCGTATGTGTGTGTGTGTGTGTGTGTGTGTGTGTGTGTGTGTGTGTGTGTGTGTGTGTGTGTGTGTGTGTGTGTGTGTGTGTGTGTGTGTGTGTGTGTGTGTGTGTGTGTGTGTGTGTGTGTGTGTGTGTGTGTGTGTGTGTGTGTGTGTGTGTGTGTGTGTGTGTGTGTGTGTGTGTGTGTGTGTGTGTGTGTGTGTGTGTGACATACGGTTCATGGGGATCACAGGCTTTGTAAAAGCAATCAAAGTCATTTTGCTAAGCAGGTGGGTAGTCTTTGTTGGAGATGATGTGAAATCCTATAAGGCTTCTCACAATGGAGAAAAACACAGGTTATGTAACAACAGGTTATGGAGAAAAATATTTACCAAAAATACAAAAATAACAACAACAACACCTGAAGAAAATGTCAAACGTCCTATTTTACAAGAACAATTGCTTCAGACTACCAAAGGCAGATAAAGATGAATTAATACGCACAATACATGAGGCTGAAGACATTTCAGAACATTTCCATATATGTATCTAATTGTCTACTTGTCAAACAATGGACCAACCTTTCTGTAGTAAACACCCACGTAGGAATTATCAGCAAAGTAATTATCCTGGAGTAAATCTATACTTTTTATTAAGTTATCCCCTGATCCATCCCTCCCTCCTATCCACCATAACGTTCCTCACCTCTGCCTGAACTTCCATACTTGCCTGTTTAACAAACTACTCACTTCTATGCTTGATATTCCCAAACTATTTTTTCTTCTCTCTATGGTATCTCTGTGTGAATGTCTCCTGTCATCGCTCTATGAAAGGTCAATCATATGAATGCATATTCATTTCTCCCTGTACTCTATTGCCTGGTCAGTGGAGCTTCTGACTTCGATTTACACTCACTTCATCATTTCCTGTTCTTCGCTAAGTGTTTTGATATCTCGCAAGTTTGATTGTATTCTCTATTCTCTCGTCACTCTCTTTTTTAATCCAAGCCCCCACCCCCCTCCTCAGTTTTGTTGCCTTAACCTACCTCCCGTCCACACGCTCCATTCCCTCCTCCTAATTTCCTCTCTCTCCGTACTGCGGCATAATTCATGAGTTAAATTCAATATCGTACTTTTTCCACAATCTTATGCAGAAAAGCACCTCAGCATCATTACTAGCAATGCATCATGAAAACAAGGTCCTCCATGGACACTTGCACTAGTCATTAACCACAGAGCTGTGTACTGAAAGTCACCGTGTAGAGGTGCAAAAGGGCACTTGATCAATTGTCAGATCTCTATCATACTCCTCCCACACCGTTTGTGTTATTATTTCTAACTTGTTATTGACTACAAACGCACCCATACATGCATGCTGGTATGCACACACACGCACCCATACATGCATGCTGGTACGCACACAAACGCACCCATACATGCATGCTGGTATGCACACAAACGCACCCATACATGCATGCTGGTACGCACACAAACGCACCCATACATGCATGCTGGTACGCACACAACTCAGGACCTTAACAAAGACATCAGCTGTCAAATTTACAACTATGGAGATGTCCATAACCTAATGAACGCACGCACTCGTGCACTCACGCATACACACACACACACACACACACACACACACACACACACACACACACACACACACACACACACACACACACACACACACACACACACACACACACACACACACACACACACACACACACACACACACACACACACACACACACACACACACACACACACACACACACACACATCTGTCAAAAGCCTAATGAACATGGGCAGGCAGTGTATTAGGCGGGTGTGAGATGACTAGCTTTCCTTGTAATAATCTCTCTATTACTGATCTGATTTACCAGAAATGCTGGGATGGAGAATTTAATAGAAACTGCAGCCATATCCGCTTCACACAAAAGCCAAAGTATAAGTGAAAATAAAGGACATTACAGTGGATCAAATGAAAGCCCTTTTGATTATTCTGTGGCTGCCATTTCAGGTCATTCACAAAAAGGAACTTTCACCATGTAGAGGTGAAAAAGGGCACCTCTGTTCATGTGAGATTGGGTTGACTTAAACCGATATGATTAGACTTGTTATGCACTTCTTAACCAGATATTATTAGACTTGTTATGCACTTCTTAACCAGATATGATTAGACTTGTTATGCACTTCTTAACCAGATATTATTAGACTTGTTATGCACTTCTTAACCAGATATGATTAGACTTGTTATGCACTTCTTAACCAGATATGATTAGACTTGTTATGCACTTCTTAACCAGATATGATTAGACTTGTTATGCACTTCTTAACCAGATAGGGTTAGACTTGTTATGCACTTCTTAACCAGATATTATTAGACTTGTTATGCACTTCTTAATGAACCAGATATGATTAAACTTGTTATGCACTTCTTAACCAGATATGATTAGACTTGTTATGCACTTCTTAACCAGATATGATTAGACTTGTTATGCACTTCTTAACCAGATATGATTAAACTTGTTATGCCAACACTAGTGTGTGTCAGTAACTAACCCTCAGGACCCTAACTGCAGTGTCTCCTTTCTCCCTATCTCTTTTTTCACCCTCCACGGCACTAAGAGAGAGAGAGGGAGATACAGAGAGAGAGAGAGAGAGAGAGAGAGAGAGAGCGGAGAGAGATACAGAGAGAAATGCAGAGAGAGAGAGAGATACAGACAGACAGAGAGAGAGAGAGAGAGAGAGAGAGAGAGAGAGAGAGAGAGAGAGAGAGAGAGAGAGAGAGAGAGAGAGAGAGAGAGAGAGAGAGAGAGAGCGGAGAGAGATACAGAGAGAAATGCAGAGAGAGAGATACAGACAGAGAGAGAGAGAGAGAGAGAGAGAGAGAGAGAGAGAGAGAGAGAGAGAGAGAGAGAGAGAGAGAGAGAGAGTGTTATGCAGGTGAAAGAGGACCCAAAAGCGACTTTACAGAAACAGAGTTTATTCCAAGTCAAAACAGGAAAACTGAAACCCTCTAGACAGTAGAGGGGAACAACTGGAGATGCGACCACAGACTGCAGGTCGATTAAAGGCGCATGCCGTAGCTGATCTAGACACCTGCTCACACGCAGCATCTGAAGAAGGCAAAAACACGACAGGACGGAACGAGGACACAGAACAGCAAACATCAAACAAGGATCCGACAAGGACAGAAGCGGAAACAGAGGGATAAATAGGGACTCTAATCAGAGGGCAAAATAGGGGACAGGTGTGAAAGAGTAAATGAGGTAGTTAGGAGAATGAGGAACAGCTGGGAGCAGGAGAGACGATAGAGAGAGAGAGCGAGAGAGGGAGAGAGGGAGAGAGAGAGGGATAGAAAGAGGGAAAGAACCCAATAAGACCAGCAGGGGGAAACGAATAGAAGGGGAAGCACAGGGACAAGACATGACAATCAATGACAAAACATGACAGAGAGAGAGAGAGAGCGGAGAGAGATACAGAGAGAGATACAGAGAGAAATGCAGACAGAGAGAGAGAGAGAGAGAGAGAGAGAGAGAGAGAGAGAGAGAGAGAGAGAGAGAGAGAGAGCGGAGAGAGATACAGAGAGAAATGCAGAGAGAGAGAGAGATACAGACAGAGAGAGAGAGAGAGAGAGAGAGAGAGAGAGAGAGAGAGAGAGAGAGAGAGAGAGAGAGAGAGTGTTATGCAGGTGAAAGAGGACCCAAAAGCGACTTTACAGAAACAGAGTTTATTCCAAGTCAAAACAGGAAAACTGAAACCCTCTAGACAGTAGAGGGGAACAACTGGAGATGCGACCACAGACTGCAGGTCGCTTCGGGAAGGCGCATGCCGTAGCTGATCTAGACACCTGCTCACACGCAGCATCTGAAGAAGGCAAAAACACGACAGGACGGAACGAGGACACAGAACAGCAAACATCAAACAAGGATCCGACAAGGACAGAAGCGGAAACAGAGGGATAAATAGGGACTCTAATCAGAGGGCAAAATAGGGGACAGGTGTGAAAGAGTAAATGAGGTAGTTAGGAGAATGAGGAACAGCTGGGAGCAGGAACGGAACGATAGAGAGAGAGAGCGAGAGAGGGAGAGAGGGAGGGGAGAGAGAGGGATAGAAAGAGGGAAAGAACCCAATAAGACCAGCAGGGGGAAACGAATAGAAGGGGAAGCACAGGGACAAGACATGACAATCAATGACAAAACATGACAGAGAGAGAGAGAGAGAGCGGAGAGAGATACAGAGAGAGATACAGAGAGAAATGCAGACAGAGAGAGAGAGAGAGAGAGAGAGAGAGAGAGAGAGAGAGAGAGAGAGAGAGAAAGAAAGAAAAAGACTGAGAAAGAGAGACACAGAGAGAGAGAAAACAAAAGAGCTATGTACTGATAAAGAACGAGAGGAGAAAAAATAAAGAGACAGAAGCATAGAGAGAGAGAGAGCACTCATTATAGCTAATGCTCCAGAGTGACATATCACTATGCAACAGCCCATGTGAGAACAAGTGTTATAAACAGCAGCAAAGTGCCAGAGCGTTAATGAACGTGCCCCAGCAGACCCCTTAAACCCATTTCTTTGCCTTGACATGGGAACACCTGGAAAAGCAATTACAGACACGACACAACAATACATGGGCTGATTAAGGTAAACAACAGTACGGTTAATTAAACCAGAGGATAGGGGTGGTGTGGAAAACAATGTCCCTACTATCAGACCTTGTTAGGGGACAAACTAACAATGAATGAGCCTCAACAATAAACACAATAAACATAACAACATTCCCCTAGATGGCCAGTCAAAATACTGTGGTGGCACTTCATGTTAACCAGGGGTTACCCTCTAAACAACATGGTAGCCGTTGTACAGAGCTGTTCAATAAAAGGCTATAGATATACACTGCAATACACCAAACAGTAGGAATACCTTCTTAATATTGAGTTGCACCCTCACTTTTGCCCTCAGAACAACCTCAATTCGTCAAGGCATGGGCTCTACAAGGTGTTGAAAGCGTTCCACAGGGATGCTGGCCCATGTTGACTGCATTGCTTCCCACAGTTGTGTCAAGTTGGCTGGATGTCCTTTGGGTGGTGGACCATTCTTGATACACACGGGAAACTGTTGAGTGTGAAAACACCAGCAGCGTTGCAGTTCTTGACACAAACCGGAGCGCCTGGCACCTGCTACCATACCCTGTTCAAAGGCAGTTAAATATTTTGTCTCGCACACATACACAATAAATGTCTCAATTGTCTCAAGGCTTAAAAATCATACCTTAACGTTTCTCCTCCCCTTCATCTACACTGATTGAAGTGGATTTAACAAGTGAGATCAATAAGGGATCATGTTTTTCACCTGGATTCACCTGGTCAATCTATGTCGTGGAAAGAGCAGGTTTTCCTAATGTTTTGTCCACTCTGTGTAGAAATACCCGAATGGTCAAAAGGACAGTTAGAGGACCGCAACGATGTGTTATATTTGGATAATTCATATCATATGGTGTGTCTGTGTGTGCCTGTGTAGGTACAGTATCTGTATGCTTGTCATGGAGTCTGTGTGTCATTCTGCCCCTGAGCAAGGTTGAGCAAGGAAAGGCAATGCTCACCGGGCGCAGAGAGATGTGGATGTTGATTTAGGCAGCCCCCCGCACCACTCTGATTCAGAGGGGTTGGGTTAAATTAGGAAGATACGTTTCGGCTGAAGGCATTCAGTTGTACAACTGACGAGGATTTCCCCTTTTCCCTGTATGTACGTGTGGTTCCGCTGTGTGTTCTTGTAGTTATGTGTGTGTGTGTGTGTGTGTGTGTGTGTGTGTGTGTGTGTGTGTGTGTGTGTGTGTGTGTGTGTGTGTGTGTGTGTGTGTGTGTGTGTGTGTGTGTGTGTGTGTGTGTGTGTGTGTGTGTGATTTTTTTCGTGTGAGTGTTCAGTGACATGGCGCCTGGCCGACCCCCTCGGCCGGTACAGACGGCAGCACACCTGATCAGCAGCGGGTCATTACTGGCCTTAATTGGCTTAACGAGCCTGACAACAGGAGACCCTCTGTCTGTCAATCAGAGGTGAGGAGTTCAGGAAAACATGAACAGGCTTTTAAAGACAGGAAACTAAGCACTTAGCAGGAGAGAGAGGAATGGATGGAGAGAGTGGAGTAGTGGGTGAGATAAAGAGAGAGAAAAGGGAGAGAAAATACTAAACGGTAGAGAAAAAAGGCATTTAATGAGGTATCTATTCCTAACAAGACAGTCATTTAGAGGTCTTTAGCTGAGGACAGGGAAGGTGAAGTTCCTCTTTACACACACACACACACACACACACACACACACACACACACACACACACACACACACACACACACACACACACACACACACACACACACACACACACACACACACACACACGGATGCGCACTTACACTTGAGCATGCAAAAACACACATACACACACACGGACACACACACACACACACACACACACACACACACACACACACACACACACACACACACACACACACACACACACACACACACACACACACACACACACACACACACACACACACACACACACGGATGCGCACTTACACTTGAGCATGCAAAAACACACATACACACATACACACACACACACACACACACACACACACACACACACACACACACACACACACACACACACACACACACACACACACACACACACACACACACACACACACACACACACACACACGGATGCGCACTTACACTTGAGCATGCAAAAACACACATACACACCACAAGTTCCTTGGGGTCGAAATCGCTAAGAACTTAAAATGGTCCAAACAAGTGTGGCGTGACAGCACCTCTCCCCCTCAGGGGCCCTCAAATTCTCAAACAGTTCTACAGCTACACCACTGATCACACGATCACATGGCCCTACAGAGGGTGGTGCAGATGGCCCCGTACATCGAGCTCCCTGCCATTCAGGACCTCTATATCAGGCGGTGTGAACGGAAGGCATGTAAAATTATCAAAGACTCCAGCCACCCAAGTCATAGACTGTTCTCTCTGCTTCTGCATGGCAAGTGGTACCGGTGCATCAAGTCTGACACAAACGGGCTCCAGAACAGCTCCTATCCCCAAGCCATAAGACTGTTAAATACCTAACAAAATGGATACACAGATTATCTGAGTTGACACTTGTATCCATAACCATGTGTATGTGACAAATAAAATTTGATTTGATTTGATTTGATTTAGATTTATTTAGCACCTTCTCAATGCACTTTAGGACTCTACACAGTCAGCATGCTGACTCTCCAGCACAAAACACATAACATGCACACACATTTATACTGACTCTAGTCACTCCTCACATACATTCCTAATTTACTCGGCTGCTACTCTGTTTATCATACATCCTTTTGCCTAGTCACCATCCCCCTATGCATATCTACCTCTATCACTCCACATTATAAATATGGTATTGGAACTGACCTTGTAGATAGCTTATTCTTTTCTTGTGTTCTTATCTGTGTGTTTATTGATTACTGCATTGTTGGGTTTAGGGCTTGCAAGAATGGAATTTCACTGTACTTGTGCGCTTGACATTACAACGTGGTACAGTTTGTTCCTCTTCATTGGAAAGAAGACTCAAGCCATGAGCTCATTTTAGATCACATCCACCCTAATCTCATGTTTGTTGACCTATTAGTAAATCCCCAAACGCGTCCTAATTTCCATTTCCAGGCTGAGCTCTTAAACCCTTTAGAGAAGAGGATTGCTTTTGGTGGTAAAACTGAACTGTTCTAACTGAAGGTCAGTCAGCCATTGAGCCTGACACACATGCAGGCAGATCAGGACCAGTTAGATATCAGCCAGATATACCCAGGCTATATCTATAGAGACCAGTTAGATATCAGTCAGATATACCCAGGCTATATCTATAGAGACCAGTTAGATATCAGTCAGATATACCCAGGCTATATCTATAGAGACCAGTTAGATATCAGTCAGATATACCCAGGCTATATCTATAGAGACCAGTTAGATATCAGCCACATATACCCAAGCTATATTTATAGAGACCAGTTAGATATCAGTCAGATATACACAGGCTATATCGATAGAGACCAGTTAGATATCAGCCAGATATACCCAGGCTATATTTATAGAGACCAGTTAGATATCAGTCAGATATACCCAGGCTATATCTATAGAGACCAGTTAGATATCAGCCACATATACCCAGGCTATATCTATAGAGACCAGTTAGATATCAGCCACATATACCCAGGCTATATCTATAGAGACCAGTTAGATATCAGCCACATATACCCAGGCTATATTTATAGAGACCAGTTAGATATCAGCCAGATATACCCAGGCTATATCTATAGAGACCAGTTAGATATCAGCCACATATACCCAGGCTATATCTATAGAGACCAGTTAGATATCAGCCACATATACCCAGGCTATATTTATAGAGACCAGTTAGATATCAGCCAGATATACCCAGGCTATATCTATAGAGACCAGTTAGATATCAGCCAGATATACCCAGGCTATATTTATAGAGACCAGTTAGATATCAGCCACATATACCCAGGCTATATTTATAGAGACCAGTTAGATATCAGTCAGATATACCCAGGCTATATCTATAGAGACCAGTTAGATATCAGCCAGATATACCCAGGCTATATCTATAGAGACCAGTTAGATATCAGCCAGATATACCCAGGCTTTATCTATAGAGACCAACAGGGACAGCCATAGGACCTGAGAGGACACATATGCTCCAATTATATTGCAGGATGAAAATAATTTATGCAGCTATTGTTTTGTCATTCGTACTCTACCTGATAACTAACCTCATTTTACAAATGTGACTCTGGCTTTTATGAACAATGGAGGATTGTCATGAGATGTATTATAGCAGTACTTTACTGTCTAAATCTCCTTTTTCGGGATGCATGTGTTCTTCATCCACATAATCATTAGTCATATCTGCTAAACGCCTTCAACGCAAAGGTTACATTGTGTACGTGTTTGTGTGTGTGTGTGTGTGTGTGTGTGTGTGTGTGTGTGTGTGTGTGTGTGTGTGTGTGTGTGTGTGTGTGTGTGTGTGTGTGTGTGTGTGTGTGTGTGTGTGTGTGTGTGTGTGTGTGTGTGTGTGTGTGTGTGTGTGTCTGTACTTGTTTAACTATTCTTGTGGGGATCAAAGGTCTCCACAAGAATAGCACGCGAACATAAATTTGACCAACTGGTGACATTTTGTTAGTCCGCACGAGGTCAAATGCTATTTCTAGTGGACTTAGGGTTAAAGTTCACGTGAGTGTTAGGGTTAGAATTACGTTAAGGGTTAGAGTTAGGAGCTAGGGTTTAGTTTGAGGGTTAGGTTTAAGTTAGGGTTAGGAGCTAGGGTTTAGTTTGAGGTTTAGGTTTAGGGTTAGGGTTAGGAGCTAGGGTTTAGTTTGAGGGTTAGGTTTAGGGTTAGGGTTAGGAGCTAGGGTTTAGTTCGAGGGTTAGGTTTAGGGTTAGGGTTATGAGCTAGGGTTTAGTTTGAGGGTTAGGTTTAAGGTTAGGGTTGGAATACCTAGGATAGGATAAGTAATCCCTCTCACCCCCCCCCCTTAAGTTTTAGATGCACTATTGTTAAGTGACTGTCCCACTGGATGTCATAAGGTGAATGCACCAATTTGTAAGTCGCTCTGGATAAGAGCGTCTGCTAAATGACTTAAATGTAAATGTAAATGTAAATGAGCTAGGGTTTAGTTTTAGGGTTAGGTTTAGGGTTAGGGTTAGGAGCTAGGGCTTAGTTTTAGAGTTAGGTTTAGGGTTAGGGTTAGGAGCTAGGGTTAGTCGTAGGGTTAGGAGCTATGGTTAGGTTTAGGGTTAAAGCTAGAATGAGTGTTAAGGGTAGAATTACTTTAAGGTTTATGGTTAGGAGCTAGGGTCACGTTTAGGGTTAAGGTTAGGTTTTTGGGTTAGGGTTAGGTTTAGGGTTAGTGGTTAGGGAAAATAGGGTTTTGAATGGGACTGAATTGTGTCCCCGCAATGTTAGCTGTTCAATATTGTGTGTGTGTTTGTGTGTGTGTTTGTGTATGTGTGTGTGTGTCTTTGTGTGTCTGTGTGTGTGTGTCTGTCTGTCTGTGCATGTGTGTGTGTGTGTGTGTGTGTGTGTGTGTGTGTGTGTGTGTGTGTGTGTGTGTGTGTGTGTGGGGGGGGATAATATGGTATTCAAAGAAGATCACAAATGTCTCTTGAGTAGATATGTTTCCTTTTCTATCTCTGATCCATCTAGCTCACCACAGCAGATATGTCAAACATGATGAGAGGCTTAGACAGACAGTCAGACATGAAACAGTCTAGGCCCATTTTGTCACAGCTCTCCAAACCCAAACTCATCCCTTTTCCCCCTTTTTATCGCTTTATCTGATGATTCAATTGCTCAGTATTACTTGCCGTGGTGGCACACACACACACACACACACACACACACACACACACACACACACACACACACACACACACACACACACACACACACACACACACACACACACACACACACACACACACACACACACACACACACACACACACACACACACACACACACACACACACACACACACATTTTAGTCATTTAGTAGACGCTCTTATTCAGCGACTTATTACAGGAGCAATTACACACACATGCTTTGTTGTCCCAAAACAGCTTAACAGGATCTGGATAGCTTTTGAAATATTGGCCAAGAGGCAAGGACTGGCAAGGACAGAAAGCCTGGCTCAAGATCTAACCCTGACTATATATATATATATATATATATATATATATATATATATATATATATATATATATATATATATATATATATATATATATATATATATATAGAGAGAGAGAGAGAGAGAGAGAGAGAGAGAGAGAGAGAGAGAGAGAGAGAGAGAGAGAGAGAGAGAGAGAGAGAGAGAGAGAGAGAGAGAGAGAGAGAGAGAGAGAGAGAGAGAGAGAGAGAGAGATGAGATGACCAGTAAATGTGAGATCGATTGCAGGTGTGACAATGATATAGAAAACATATAACAAAGGAAAAAAGGCCAGAGATATGAAAGAAGTGAACATTTATTTAACTAGTCAAGCCAGGTAAGAACTAATTCTTATTTACAATGACGGCCTACATTGGCCAAACCAATGACGCCGGGACAATTGTGCGCCTACCTATGGGATTCCCAATCACGGCCGGTTGTGATACAGCTTGGAAGACGCAGTAGTAGTAGCAGTGCTGTGGGTAAAATCATTGGGGAATCCAATTCAGAAATTAAAGGCATATTACAACCTATGTGATGTGATAATTGTGTTATTTGCTCTACAACCTGTTAGTTCATATGCCTTGACACCGTGATACATAGGCCTAAAGGCCGAAACAATACCAAGACACAGTGGCAGAATAAATTAAACAAAACATTTGTTTCATTACAAAACCAGATATCAACATCTGTCTGGTTAAGTCCACAAAACATATAGCATGTAACAAACACTTACCTTACCTTCAGCATGGTCAAGCAAGTAATGTTTCCAACATTTTCAGACTACTACTAAACAATTGAATGATGACTACGGAGAGTTACCACAAGTCGCAAAGAAAACAGGAGCTGCCTCCACTTTTCCAGCACCATTTCAACATCATCAACATCATCATCACCATATTTCAACATCATCAAATCACCTCTGCTTAGTCCAATACAGAGACAACTAAAATATATCCAAAACTTTTTAGTCCAATTAACGTAAGGTAAATATGATGTGGCTGTCCATGGTTCTGATTTCTCTCTCTCTCTCTCTCTGTGTGTGTGTGTGTGTGTGTGCATGCAAGTAGAAAAAGTATGTTGACTCACCCTACTTGTAGAGAAACACCATCCTTGTCTTTCATGTTGCCTATATGATCTATGCTACACAAAACACGCTTTTAGTATTTGTTGTTCTAGGCTACCTGGTTAAAATACTTTCTCGCTAACCTGACTTCCTTTCATGGACAACAATACGCCAGGCCAGCTAGTTAACATGTGCATACTACATCTTGCTACATGTTGAACTTTCATCCTCTCAGGCCAAGGGCAAAATGTTTGGATCAGATTACACTAAAATGGCTCTGGAGGACATGGCTACCGTTTTACAGGCTCCTAACCAATTGTGTTATTGGGTGTGTTTTCTTGTGTTATTTTGTACATGATGTTTCTGCCACCGTCTCTTATGACCAAAAAGAGCTTCTGGATATTAGGACAGCGATTACTCACCGCGTACTGGACAGATATTTTTATTTAACCTTCCTGCTGTGTTCCGGTCGAATTGGGCCGATTATAAAGTTCTCTATGTATTTAACTATCTGATTGTCATAAGTTTCCATGATTTTGTCCACATAGGGCATCTGTACACACAAAATAGAATATGATGATTTTCATTACATTTTGTGTGTTTCATTTAATTGGGGATAGGGCTGTCTACTGCACCCGCTGGAGTAGTTGCGTGCCCATAGTAAACATAATTTTTTTTTGTCAAAAATTGCTAATATATGCAAATAAAAAATATTATTGAATAAAAAACACTCTAAAGCTTCTAAAACCGTTTAAATTATGTCTATATGTAAAGCAGAACTCTCAGGGCAGTCATTCTCCCAAACTCTCTCTTGTCATCAGAAAAGTTGGCCCAACTTTGACGTCATCGCCACTTACCCTCCCCAAGCACTTACAGGTCTGGGAATAGTCTCTCTGTCTTCAGCGCGATCTCAGCTTTCAATGGGGCTTCTCGTTGTGAGAATCGCGTGCTCACGAGAGTTTTGGCGGGCTGAAACCTTTCGGTCACGCGAAAAAACAGGTCACTTTTATGCGCGCTCTGCTCCGGTCCTGTCTTTTTTCCAAGATTGATTATACAATGCATGCGTTTCTGTTCGTCCTCACGATTGCTGTACACCTTTATAACATGTTAAAGCTTGATTATGAACTTAGTTTGATAAGTTTAGTCGACATATAATATGTAAGTTTGACGTTTTGGTGCGCATCCACTTGACTTTTGGCTACATTTCAACGGAAATGTGTCGTGTTTGAGAACCAAAAGACACAGACTGCAAAACTAAATGCTGTTTTTGGTAAGTATAATTCCTTCCAGGTCTTCTGATGGAAGAACAGCAAAGGTAAGGGAATATTTATGTGGTAAATTTGGGTTTTGAGGACTCCAAGATAAAGGAGCCATAATGCTACTTTTTGAGCGCCGACTCATAGTATAGCCTAGTGAACGAAACCTGTAACGTTAAAAATAAATGTAACACAGCGATTGCATTCAGAAGAAGTGTATCTAACTATATATATGTAGAACATGCATATTTAGTCAAAGTTTATGATGTGTATTCCTTGTTAGCTGACGTTATCTGCCGGAGCTGTCATTTCTCAGGACATATGAGTATCATTTTTTGAACGATGCATCATTGTAAACAGAGATTTATGGATATATATAGCATATTATTGAAAAAAACATAAATGTACTGTGTAACATGTTATATTACTGTCATCTGATGAAGATTTCAAAAGGTTAGTGCATTACTTTTCTTTTAACCCAGCGTTTGTTGATTGCATATTTTCTTTCAACTTGGCTATGCAAATTAGCAGTGTCTTCGGTGGTGGTTTGACATAAATATGTGCTATGTTTTCGTCGTAAAACATTTTAGAAATCTGACTTGCTGGGTAGATAAACAAGGTGTTTATCTTTCATTTGAGCCATTGGACTTGTTAATGTGTGGAGGTTAAATATTTTTAGGAATATTTTTGCGTTCCAGGCGCCACCTTCCAGCTGAACGTGGTGGGGGTGTTCCCAAATTGGAACCCTAGTCCCCTTCTGGTTAACTTTTCTACGGATGGAGATTGTCACTGGTGTAGAAAGGCGTAGGCAGTCGCAGATTTAGAACTACTGAGTTGATTAAAGCACACTGGAATGGAGTCAACCCAGTGGAGTAATGACAAAAGGAAGGGACCTATAAAGGGGAGGTAATGAGGTCCAGGTGTGAATCATAATGATGAGTGCCAGGTGAACGTAATGATGAGTGCCAGGTGTGCGTAATAATGCTTCCCAGGACCGGTGGTTAGTATACCGGAGACGTCTCACGTCGGAAGGGAGGAGCAGGATTAGACGTGACAGTACGCCACCTCTGGCACGGCTCCTGCCGCAGGACGACCCTGACCAGGAGGACAACCCTGACCAGGAGGACGAACCACAGGGATGAAAAGCGGGTCAATCTGGGTGGTGGCCATACCCACCCCAGTCTACCAGATACTAGAGTTGAACTCCACGATACCAGGAGTCCTGCAGAGATCTAACAGCATACGCCAGACTGCCCTCGATGTCCGAGGGGTTTGTGGAGTGTCGTGGCGGTCAGCATCAGCTAGGGGACCAGGAACCACCGGCCTGAGCAGGGAGACATGAAACAAGGGTGAGATACGGTATGACTGGTCGTAACCTATACGTCACCTCGGAAAACCTTGAACGGCCTCACTAACCGGGCACTCAGTTTCTTGCAGGGTAGGCTGAAAAACCCAGAACACACTGGAAGGGAGCCAACCCAGTGGAGGAGTGACGCAGTGAATTCTGGGCGTACTATGTCTGGACCCTGCCGGTCCAGACAGTGACTCCTCAGGATCCTCCACAGCTCCTGGTTCATCCTCTCCACCTTCCCTTTGGACTGAGGCCGATACCCAGAAGTGAGGCTGACAGTGACCCCGAGATTCTCCATGAAGGCCCTCCATACTTGTGATGTGAATTGGTGGCCACAGTCAGAGAAGATGTCCTCCAGATCGCCATAATGCCGGACGACCTGCTAGAAGAGTGCCTCAGCAACCTGGAGAGCAGTTGGGAGACAAGGAAGGGGAATTAAATGACATGACTTTAAAAAATCTATTCACTACCACCAGAATGGTTGTGAAACCGTCAAAGGAGGGGAGATCGGTTACAAAGTCAATGGATAGAAGAGACCAGGGTCGCCGAGGCACGGGTAGCAATAGGAGCTTCCCTGCTGGAGCAATCCTTGGAGCTTGGGTTTGGGCACATATGGAACAGGTGTTGACATACGGTGTGACATCCTGTGCCAAGGTGCACCACCAGTACTTCTCAGCGATGGAGTGAATGGTGTGATAAAAACCTGGATATACAGTGACAACAGCTGTGTGTGCCCAGGTCAGCAGCCAATCACTTATCCCTGTGGGAATGTAGGTGTGCTCAGGAGGACAGTTCAGGGGTGCATGCTCACTCTCCAGAGCCTGGCGGATCTCCACATCTATATCCCAGACCACAGGAGCTATGACTCAGGAAGATGGGATTATATGCTCACTCAGGACAGGGCCCTCTCCCTTATCGTAGAGGCGGGACAAGCCTTGGTGTTCTTTGAGCCTGGGCGATAGGCTAGCATGAAGTTAACTTTTTAGGGCTAGGGGGTAGTGTTCGGATTTTCGGATGAATGACGGGCCCAAAGTAAACTGCCTGTTACTCAGGCCCAGAAGCTAGGATATGCATATAATTAGTAGTATTGGATAGAAAACACTTACAATAATGTCTGTTGGTGTAACAGAACTGATATGGCAGGCGAAAAACCGAGGAGAATCCATCCAGAATTATAATTTTTTGAGGTCACAGCCCATTCAAATGCTTGTTTATGGGAGATTCAAAGGAATACCCCCCAGATTGCAGTTCCTATGGCTTCCGCTAGATGTCAACAGTCTTTAGAAAGGGTTCCAGGCTTGATTTTTGAAAAATTACTTAGTAATTGTAGTTTTTCAAGGTGGCTCTCATTTTGGACTGTAGTCTTGGGGTGCACGTGGATGAGGGAGCGCACTTCCTTATTTATCTCCGGTGTTGAACATACTACATTCCATCTTAAATTTGATCGTTTATCTCAATATTCGGGTACCTGAGGATGATTAGAATTTTTTTTTGACTTGTTTGGATGAAGTTCATTGGTAACTTGGGATTCTTTCGTATGCATGTTCAACAAGTGGAACGGGTGGATTACTGAATCAAACATGCCAACCAAGCTGACTATAAAGAAGGACGATATAACAACAAAACAACCATTTGTTGTGTAGCTTGGAGCCTTGTGATTGCAAACAGAGGAAGATCTTCAAATGTAAGTGATTTATTTTATCGCTATTTCTGATGCTAGCTCCCCAACTATCCCAAAGAAGTTAAACCTTGTGAAGAAAAGAGCCCACGGATTCAGCCTCCTCACTGTCCATATGTACTCCAGGTTCCTGTGGTTGGTGAGGATGACGAATGGTTCCTTTGCACCCTCCAGCCAGTGTCTCCACTCGTCGAATGTCAGCTTCACTGCCATGAGCTCCTGATCACCGATATCGTAGTTCCTCTCTGCAGGGGACAGTTTTTTGGAATAAAACGTACATCGGTACAACTTTTGTGGGTTCCCCTGTCGTTGAGACAACACTGCCCCCTACGCCTACATCGGAAGCGTCCATCTACACCACAAAGGATATCATGGGATCTGGATGTTTCAGCACTTGTGTGGAGGTGAAACGTCCCTTGAGAAGATGGAAGGCCTCGTCAGTTGCTGGACCCCACACCAACATATGGGGGCATCCCTCCAGGAGAGAGGTGAGAGGAGCGGCAATAGAGCTGAATTTGGCAAACCCCCAAATTCGTAACCCTTTAATGGTGGCTGGGACTGGCCATGACCTGATTGCATCTACCTTCTTGTCGTCCATCTTCACTCCCTGCCGTCTGATTTGGTAACCCAACAAGGAGTAGCTCAATTCCTTCTGATGGAATTGACACCACTCCGCCTTTTCAAACAGGTGATGAGCCAAGCAGCGTTCCAGGACTGCTCGAATGTGTGTGATGTGATCCTCCATATTAACCGAATAGATCAAGATGTCATCAATTTATACGATCACCTGGTGTCCGAGCATATCCCTGACCACCTCGTTGATGAATGCCTGGAACACTGACGGAGCATTGTCTAAGCCAAAGGGCATCACCGAGTACTCGTAGTGACCAGACATTGTGCTGAATGCCGTCATGCACTCATCCTCCTCCCGAAAGCAGATGAGATTGTAGGTACTCCGCAGGTCAAGTTTGGTGAAGAACCGGGCCTCAAAAAAGCTGCCCGATGGCAGACGGCACCAACGGGAGGGGGAACCGATAATTCTTGGTAACTTCATTGAGTACTCTGTAAAGGTGTTGCATCAGCAAGCAGGTTAATGGCAGTCTCAGAGGTGATGAGGAGGAAGACAGATGGCCTGAAGAATACGTCCCTCAGGTCCTGTTATAGTTGGGCAACTAAAGGACTCTCAACCGACGTGGAACCGCAGGGAACAGGGAAGTAGGTCCTCCAGCATTCAGATGACCAGTTTGTGATTCTCATCCTCGACCATGAAATGGTGGGATTATAGCGTTGAAGCCCAACGGAAGCTGAGGATGATCTTGTGAACTGGTGATGAAGGGGACATTCTCCTGATGATTGGATGTGTGTAATGGTTCCGAATTCTAATGGCCGACAATTGAGGCTTGCAATAGAAAAGGAGATGAGAATGGGTATGAAATAATATTGAGAGAGGAGGCAAGGGTCTAATCCATATAATTCCCCGCGGCATCGGATTCCACTAAAGCGTTTTCCTCTCTCTACCCTACTGATGTTACATCTGCAAAACTCTTGGTTAACATAGAGATTCTGGGAACATCAGAAGGTGGAGTAATCTGGTAATCCGACCAATTGAACATATGCGCTGGTATTTAGTGAATATGATGTCAGTTCCATTGTCATCTGAGACATTCTCATCAATGATAAGATGCCATAAACTCTACAGTGGAAAGTCTACATATGAGAGTTATCGGATTCACATGGAATTGTTGTTCAATTTAAATGTTTGAATATGAAATCATTCGTGATGGGATGAAATGTGATTTTAGCTTCTAAAATGTGAGATTTGGGATTTCATTAGGTAAGGCTCTGCTCAATCAGTGACCTGCCCCTGTGAAGGGACATGGGCTATAAAACTGTTCAAACACGCCCTCCTCTCCCTTCCTATATAAAGCCTTGACGACAATGTAACCTCCCGTTCCAAGGATGTGGGGAAATCGGTCCAATGTCAGAAACATTCAGATAATAACAACAGAACGAAGCCAACATCAGCGTGAGTTTTGGTTCCGAATGGTATGAACTTTGAACTCTTATTCACTACAGAAGTGATACCTCCTAGCCGTTGAGTTAGCAACAGCCGCTGCAAACGAGGTTTAGGAAGGAATTTTGTATTGCTGATTCAACTTGTTAGCCAGGGTTCGCGCAGATAACCAAAAATGTACAACTTTCAGATGAGACTGAATTAAGATAATAATTAATATTGACTGCTATTTATGGAAAATATTACTAGGTCTTTAATAAGAGTTTATTCGAAAGATAACAGCTCTATTAATATTATTTTGTGGTGCCCCGACTCTCTAGTTAATTACATATACATGATTAGCGCAATCAGGTAATATTAATTATGGAGACATTATTTTATAGAATGGTATGTCATATCACTTAATCCGGCATGGCCAAAGAAACGACAGAGTACAGGGTAAGGTTGTTCTGAAAGAGCTGCAAAACCTGGACCCCTACAAATCAGCCGGGCTAGACAATCTGGACCCTTTATTTCTAAAATTATCTGCCGAAATTGTTGCCACCCCTAATACTAGCCTGTTCAACCTCTCTTTCGTGTCATCTGAGATTCCCAAAGATTGGAAAGCAGCTGTGGTCATCCCCCTCTTCAAAGGGGGGGACACTCTTGACCAAAACTGCTACAGACCTATATCTATCCTACCCTGCATTTCTAAGGTCTTCGAAAGCCAAGTCAACAAACAGATTACCAACCATTTCGAATCTCACCATACCCTCTCTGCTATGCAATCTGGTTTCAGAGCTGGTCATGGGTGCACCTCAGCCATGCTCAAGGTACTAAACAATATCTTAGCCGCCATCGATAAGAAACATTACTGTGCAGCCGTATTCATTAATCTGGCCAAGGCTTTTGACTCTGTCAATCACCGCATCCTCATCGGCAGGCTCGACAGCCTTGGTTTCTCAAATTATTGCCTCGCCTGGTTCACCAACTACTTCTCTGATAGAGTTCAGTGTGTCAAATCGGAGGGTCTGTTGTCCGGACCTCTGGCAGTCTCTATGGGGGTGCCACAGGGTTCAATTCTTGGACCGACTCACTTCTCTGTATACATCAATGATGTCGCTCTTGCTGCTGGTGAGTCTCTGATCCACCTCTATGCAGACGACACCATTCTGTATACTTCTGGCCCTTCTTAATATATATATATATATATATATATATATATATATATATATATATATATATATATATATATATATATATATATAAACTTCCCAATGAGAACAAACTGAACAGACAAAAAAATCTGAACGGTTAGTCCTCTGGGTTTTGCCTGCTACATAAGTTCTGTTATACTCACAGACATGATTCAAACACTTTTAGAAACTTCAGAGTGTTTCTCTCCACATCTACTAATAATATGCATATCTAATATTCTTGACATGACTATCAGGAAGTTGAAATTGGGCACGCTATTTATCCAAAAGTGAAAATGCTGCCCCCTATACCTTAAGAAGCTTTAATAATGTTTAGCGGTAGCTTTTTGGATTCCTTTCTCTGCATGTTGAAAGAGTGGATTACTCAAATCAATGGTGCCAACTGAACAGACTTTTTGGGGTATAAAGAAGGATTTGATCTAACAAAACGACACTACATGTTGTAGATGGGACCCTTTGGATTGCAAATCAGAGGAAGATTTTCAAAAAGAGTGTGAATATTTCATCGCTATTTGTGATTTTTAAGCCTGTGCCGGTGGAAAAATATGTTGATGTGGGGCGTCATCCTCAAACAGTCACATGGCATGCTTTCGCTGTAAAGCCTATTGTAAATCGGACAGTGCAGTTAGATAATTTAAGCTTTTAACCGATAAAAGACACTTGTATGTACCTAAATGTTTAATATCCATAATTCTTATGATTATTTATTTGAATTGTGCGCCCTCCAATGTCACCGGAAGTTGTCGACAGGTGTCCCGCTAGCTGGACGCCTAGCCCTAAGAAGTTTTTAAGTGCTATAGCATTTAATGACGTTCAAGTAGATTCTGGGCTTCCAACTTTGTGGCAACAGTTTGGGGAAGGCCGTTTCCTGTTTCATCATGACAATGCCCCCGTGACCAAAGCGAGGTCCATGCAGAAATGGTTTGTCGAGATCCGTGTGGAAGAACTTGACTGGCCTGCACAGAGCCCTGACCTCAACCCCAACGATTGAGCACCTTTGGGAAGAAATGTGACTGAATGGAAGCAGGTCCCTGCAGCAATGTCACAACATCTAGTGGAAAGCCTTTCCAGAAGAGTGGAAGCTGTTATAGCAGCAAAGGGGGAGACCAACTCCATATTAATGCCCATGATTTTGAAATTAGATGTTCTACGAGCCGGTGTCCATATCCTGGGGGGAAGCATGGGGGGGGCATGTCTGTTAAACAGTTCAGAATTAGATGGCTCTATAAATGAACAACTAACCTGCCTTACCATGATAGAATAGACTGTCTCCTCCATCTTCTCACACTACGTTCCCTTCTTAATTAACAATTTATGCCTCTACTTCTCTCCTTAAAGGAGGGATGCCTTTATGCATTCTAAAACCCTTTATGTACTGATTGAGTCTATGCTGAGTCTATGAGATTGCAGGATATAAATTAATATCTGACAAATCTGGCAGCTGACCTTGGAAACCAATCTAAACAATTAGAACAAGTGTTGGTTGTGGAATGAAGGAACAAACAAGCTGGACATACCCCAGTATCAAAGCAGCTATTTCAACCACCCGGTTTTGATCTTAACTGCCCTGCCACCTGGGATGGCTTGGTGCATAGCTAATGGGTTGGAAGACAAACAAACAAAGTAAAATGCTTAACAAGCAATTTCTGGGATATTTGGCAGGATCAGTGCCTTACAACGGGGCGGGAGGTAGCCTAGTGGTTACAGAGTTGGACTAGTAACCGAATGATTGCAAGATCAAATCCCCGAGTTGATAAGGTAAAAAGCTGTTGTTCTGCCCAGAACAAGGCAATTAACGCACTGTTCCTAGGCCATCATTGAAAATAAGAATTTGTTCCTAACTGAGTTGCCTAGTTAAGTAAAACAATAATCAAGTAAATTTTCCTGTTGAATAATAATAATATCTCATAAAATGTATGTAAAGAATGGATGATGCATGGCATACAATTTACATCCCCATGGATAACATAGGTAACCACTTGCTAATAAACATGTAGACACTGATACTGTCAGACATGAGCACACACACACACCACTACAGTATGCATGTCTGTCTGGCAGGTCAGATAAGGGCTGAAAACCCAGATTGTGTCAAATCATTTAGGCCTCTATAGCCTTGTTCACACTGCAAGCCTTCATGCTCAAATCAGTTTTGGAAAACTGACTGTACAAACGGCAAGTTACAAGTGACCAAATCAGATTTGTTACTCTGGACCCTGATCTCTCTTTTGAAGAACATATCAAGACTGTTTCAAGGACAGCTTTATTCCATCTAAGTAACATTGCAAAAGTCAGAAACTTTCTGTCCAAAAATGATGTAGAAAAATTCATCCATGTTTTTGTCACTTCTAGGTTAGATAACTACAATGCTCTACTTTCCAGCTACCCGGATAAAGCACTAAATAAACTTCAGTTAGTGCTAAATACGGCTGCTAGAATCCTGACTAGAACCCCAAAATGGTATCATATTACTCCAGTGCTAGCCTCGCTACACTGGCTTCCTGTCAAGGCAAGGGCTCATTTCAAGGTTTTACTGCTAACCTACAAAGCATTACATGGGCTTGCTCCTACCTATATCTCTGATTTGGTCCTGCCGTACATACCTACACGTACACTATGGTCACAAGATGCAGGCCTCCTAATTGTTCCTAGAATTTCTAAGCAAACAGCTGGAGGCAGGGCTTTCTCCTCTAGAGCTCCATTTTTATGGAATGGTCTGCCTACCCATGTGAGAGACGCAAAGTCGGTCTCAACCTTTAAGTCTTTACTGAAGACTCATCTCTTCAGTGGGTCATATGATTGAGTGCAGTCTGGCACAGGAGTGTGAAGGTGAACGGAAAGGCTCTGGAGCAACGAACCGCCCTTGCTGTCTCTGCTTGGCCGGTTCCCCTCTTTCCACAGGGCTCTTTCATACCGTCCCTAGGAGGGGTCACTTGAGTGGGTTGAGTCACTGATGTGATCTTCCTGTCTGGGTTGGCACCCCCCCCTTGGGTTGTGCCATGGCAGAGATCTTTGTGGGCTATACTCGGCCTTGTCTCAGGATGGTAAGTTGGTGGTTGAAGATATCCCTCTAGTGGTGTGGGGGCTGTGCTTTGGCAAAGTGGGTGGGGTTATGTACTTCCTGTTCTGCCCTGTCCAGGGGTGTACTCGGATGGGGCCACAGTGTCGCCTGACCCATCCTGTCTCAGCCTCCAGTATTTATGCTGCAGTAGTTTATGTGTCGGGGGACTAGGGTCAGTTTGTTATATCTGGAGTACTTCTCCTGTCCTATCCGGTGTCCTGTGTGAATTTAAGTATGCTCTCTCTAATTCTCTCTTTCTCTCTTTCTTTCTCTCTCTCGGAGGACCTGAGCCCTGGGACCATGCCTCAGGACTACCTGAGATGATGACTCCTTGCTGTCCCCAATCCACCTGGTCTTGCTGCTGCTCCAGTTTCAACTGTTCTGCCTGTGATTATTATTATTTGACCATGCTGGTCATTTATGAACATTTGAACATCTTGGCCATGTTCTGTTTTAATCTCCACCCGGCACAGCCAGAAGAGGACTGGCCACCCCACATAGCCTGGTTCCTCTCTAGGTTTCTTCCTAGGTTTTGGCCTTTCTAGGGAGTTTTTCCTAGCCATCGTGCTTCTACACCTGCATTGCTTGCTGTTTGGGTTTTTAGGCTGGATTTCTGTACAGCACTTTGAGATATCAGCTGATGTACGAAGGGCTACATAAGTAAATTTGATTTGATTTGTGTGTGTTCAGACACTCATTTGCTGACATGGCTACACTAGTTGCCATAGTAATGGCGGGTGTGTGCGCAATGGTGTAGGCTGATTGGTGGTGCTTGTGCTCACTATCATTCAGAAGTTATGTTGCAAGCTAAGGTGACAACAAAGCCTTTCTGGACATTTGCATTCCAGATGAATACCTCATGAAGCTGGTGGAGAGATTGCCAAGAGTGAGCAAAGTTGTCAAGGCAAAGGGTGGCCAGTTTGATTAATCTAAAATCTAAAATATATTTTGATTTGTTTAACACTTTTTTTGGTTACTACATAATTCCATATTTGATATTTCATAGTTGTGATATCTTCACTAATATTCTACAATTGAGAAAATAGTAACAAAAAAATAAAGAAAAACCCTGCATGTTTCAGTATTTCTTAAAACATGAATGTAACGACGTTCGTCTGTTGAAAGAAGAGAGTCGGACCGAAATGCAGCGTGTTGGTTACTCATGACTTTAATGAATGAAAAACGCGGTACATGAAATAACTGAAACTAAATACAAAAACAACAGAACGGAACGTGAAACTAATTACAGCCTATCTAGTGACTACAACACAGAGACAGGTACAATCACCCACGAAATACAAAGCGAAACTCAGGCTGCCTAAATACGGTTCCCAATCAGAGACAACGATAAGCACCTGACTCTAATTGAGAATCGCCTCAGGCAGCCAAGCCTAACAACACCCCTAATCAGCCGCGATCCCAAATAATACAAACCCCAATACGAAACACAACATATAAACCCATGTCACACCCTGGCTTACCCAAACATATAACAAAAACACAAAATACAATGACCAAGGCGTGACAATGAATATCCTTACATGATAGAGTACATCGAAAAGTATTCAGACCTCTTCGCTTTTACACATTTTGTTATGTCACAGCTTTATTCTAAAATGTATTAAATCATTTGTTTCCCTCATTAATCAGTACACTATACCCCGTAATGACAAAGCGAAAACAGGTTTTTACAAATGTTTGCAAATGTATATATAAAAAAACACTGAAATGTCTTAGTTACATAAGAATTCATACCCTTTGCTATGAGACTTGATATTGGATGCAGGTGCATCTTGTTTCCAATGATAATCCTTGAGATGTCTACAACTTGATTGGAGTCCACCTGTGGTAAATTCAAATGATTGGACATGATTTGGAAAGGCACAGACCTGTCTATATAAGGTCCCACAGTCGACAGTGAATGTCAGAGCAAAAACCGAGCCATGAGGCAGTTGGAATTGTCCATAGAGCTCCGAGGCAGGATTGTGTCGAGGCAGAGATATGTGGAAGGGTACCTAAAACTTTTTGCAGCATTGAAGGTCCCCAAGAACAATTGCCTGCATCATTCATTAATGGAAGAAGTTTGGAACAACCAAGACTCTTGCTAGAGCTGTCCGCCCAGCCAAACTAAGCATTCGGGGGAGAAGAGCCTTGGTCAGGGAGGTGACCAAGAACACGATAGTCACTCTGACATAGCTCCAGAGTTCCTCTGTGGAGATCGGAAAACCTTCCAGAAGGACAACCATCTCTACAGCACTCCACCAATCAGGCCTTTATGGAAGAGTGGCCAGATGGAAGTCACTACTCACTGAAAGGCACATATGACAGCCCTCTTGGAGTTTGCCAAAAGGCACCTAAAGGACTCTTAGACCATGAGAAACAAGATTATCTGGCCTGATGAAACCAAGATTGAACTCTTTGGCCTGAATACCAAACGTCTGGAGGAATCCAGGCACCGTTCATCACCTGCCCAACTTTTTTTGCTTTGCCATAAAAAAACATCCTTTTCAATATAGAAATTCAAACAATACTTTAGAACGATTTAAAAAACATATCTTGAAAGGGTGTGCAGGACTATGTTAGATGAAGGAATCAATCTATCTTTGCAGAATGTTAGAGTATTTATCTGGTCAATATGTCAGTGTGTTATGTCTGTTGTTTATAACAGTGTGTTATATTTGAAAATGTGATTGTATTATAAATTGTGTTTTAATGGTTAACTTGTTGTGACTGCAATCCCAATACCGGGATCGATATGACAACTACCAGTGAAAATAGAATGCGCCAAATTCAAACCACAGAAATCTCATAATTACAATTCCTAAAACGTACATGTGTTTTATATCATTTTAAAGGTAATCTGGTTGTTAATCCCACCAAAGTGTCCGACTTCAAATAGGCTTTTCAGCGAAAGCAATACAAACGATTATGTAATTTCTCCACGAAACCACAATAAGTACAGCCATTTTCCAGCTAAATATAGCATTCACAAAAAACAGAAATAAAGATAAAATGAATCACTAACCTTGAATTATCTTCATCAGATGACACTTATAGGACCGCATATTACACAATACATGCATGTTTTGTTTGATAAAGTTCATATTTATATAAAAAAATCTGAGTTTACATTGGCTATTTAGATTCACTAGTTCCAAAAACATCAAGTGATTTTGCATAGCCCTATCGCTTCAACAGAAATACTCATCATACATGTAGATGATAATACAAGTTATACACATGGAATTATATATGTACCTCTCCTTAATGCAACCGCTGTATCAGATTTCAAAAAAGGTTTACGGAAAAAGCAACACATGCAATAATCTGAGACGGGACAGAAGCTGTCATGTTTGTCATTTATTATCATGTCTTGTCCCTGTGCTCCCCATTCTATTCGTTTCCCTCTGCTGGTCTTATTTGGTTCTTTCCCTCTTTCTATCTCTCTCTCTCCCCCTCCCTCTCTCACTCTCTCGCTCTCTCTTCTCTCTATCGTTCCGTTCCTGCTCCCAGCTGTTCCTATTCCCCTAATCATCATTTAGTCTTCCCACACCTGTTCCCGATCCTTTCCCCTGATTAGAGTCCCTATTTATTCCTTTGTGTTCCGTTCCTGTCCCGTCGGTTCCTTGTTTAGTATTCACCGTGCTGTGATTGTGTTTCGCCCTGTCCTGTCGTGTTTTTTGCCTTCATCAGATGCTGCGTGTGAGCAGGTGTCTCTGTCAACTACGGAAAAAGCGACCTGCAGTCTGTGGCCGCTTCTCTTGTTATTCCCCTCTACAGACTAGAGGATTTCTGTTATTCCCTGTTTGGACTTGAATAAACTCTGTTTCTGTTAAGTCGCTTTTGGGTCCTCTATCACCTGCATGACAGAAGGAACCGACCAAGGAATGGACCCAGCGACTTCAGACGCTCGTTACACTGCCGTCAAGATCCAAGGAGCCATGCTCGGCAGACACGAGCAGGAATTGTCTGCTGCTCGCCATGCCGTGGAGAACCTGGCCGCTCAGGTTTCCGACCTCTCTGGACAGTTCCAGAGTCTACGTCTCGTGCCACCTGTTACTTCCTGGCCTGCCGAGCCTCCAGAACCTAGGGTTAATAACCCACCTTGCTACTCCGGGCAGCCCACTGAGTGCCGCTCCTTTCTCACGCAGTGTGAGATTGTGTTCTCTCCAACCCAACACATACTCTAGAGAGAGAGCTCGGGTTGCTTACGTCATTTCACTCCTTACTGGCCGGGCTCGAGAATGGGGCACAGCTATCTGGGAGGCAAGGGCTGATTGCTCTAACAAGTTCCAGAACTTTAAAGAGGAGATGATTCGGTTTTTGACCGTTCAGTTTTTGGTAGGGAGGCTTCTAGGGCCCTGGCTTCCTTATGCCAAGGTGAACGGTCCATAACGGATTATTCTATTGAGTTTCGCACTCTTGCTGCCTCTAGTGAGTGGAACGAGCCGGCGCTGCTCGCTCGTTTTCTGGAGGGACTCCACGCAGTGGTTAAGGATGAGATTCTCTCCCGGGAGGTTCCTTCAGATGTGGACTCTTTGATTGCTCTCGCCATCCGCATAGAACGACGGGTAGATCTTCGTCACCGGGCTCGTGGAAGAGAGCTCGCATCAACGGTGTTTCCCTGCTCCGCATCGCAACCATCTCCCTCCTCTGGCTTTGAGACTGAGCCCATGCAGCTGGGAGGGATTCGCATCTCGACTAAGGAGAGGGAACGGAGGATCACCAACCGCCTGTGCCTCTATTGCGGAGTTGCTGGACATTTTGTTAATTCATGTCCAGTAAGAGGCCAGAGCCCATCAGTAAGCGGAGGGCTACTGGTGAGCGCTACTACTCAGGTCTCTTCATCTAGATCTTGTACTACTATGTCGGTCCATCTACGCTGGACCGGTTCGGGTGCTACATGCAGTGCCTTGATTGATTCTGGGGCTGAGGGTTGTTTCATGGACGAAGCATGGGTTCGGAAACATAACATTCCTTTCAGATAGACAAGCCTACGCCCATGTTTGCCTTAGATGGTAGTCATCTTCCCAGTATCAAATTTGAGACACTACCTTTAACTCTCACAGTATCTGGTAACCACAGTGAGACTATTTCTTTTTTGATTTTCCGTTCACCGTTTACACCTGTTGTTTTGGGTCATCCCTGGCTAGTATGTCATAATCCTTCTATTAATTGGTCTAGTAATTCTATCCTATCCTGGAACGTTTCTTGTCATGTGAAGTGTTTAATGTCTGCCATCCCTCCCGTTTCTTCTGTCCCTACTTCTCAGGAGGAACCTGGCGATTTGACAGGAGTGCCGGAGGAATATCATGATCTGCGCACGGTCTTCAGTCGGTCCCGAGCCAACTCCCTTCCTCCTCACCGGTCGTATGATTGTAGTATTGATCTCCTTCCGGGGACCACTCCTCCTCGAGGTAGACTATACTCTCTGTCGGCTCCCGAACGTAAGGCTCTCGAGGATTATTTGTCTGTGTCTCTTGACGCCGGTACCATAGTGCCTTCTTCTTCTCCGGCCGGGGCGGGGTTCTTTTTTGTTAAGAAGAAGGACGGTACTCTGCGCCCTGCGTGGATTATCGAGGGCTGAATGACATAACGGTTAAGAATCGTTATCCGCTTCCCCTTGTGTCATCAGCCTTCGAGATTCTGCAGGGAGCCAGGTGCTTTACTAAGTTGGACCTTCGTAACGCTTACCATCTCGTGCGCATCAGAGAGGGGGACGAGTGGAAAACGGCGTTTAACACTCCGTTAGGGCATTTTGAGTACCGGGTTCTGCCGTTCGGTCTCGCCAATGCGCCAGCTGTTTTTCAGGCATTAGTTAATGATGTTCTGAGAGACATGCTGAACATCTTTGTTTTTGTCTATCTTGACGATATCCTGATTTTTTCTCCGTCACTCGAGATTCATGTTCAGCACGTTCGACGTGTTCTACAGCGCCTTTTAGAGAATTGTCTCTACGTAAAGGCTGAGAAGTGCTCTTTTCATGTCTCCTCCGTTACTTTTCTCGGTTCCGTTATTTCCGCTGAAGGCATTCAGATGGATTCCGCTAAGGTCCAAGCTGTCAGTGATTGGCCCGTTCCAAGGTCACGTGTCGAGTTGCAGCGCTTTTTAGGTTTCGCTAATTTCTATCGGCGTTTCATTCGTAATTTCGGTCAAGTTGCTGCCCCTCTCACAGCTCTTACTTCTGTCAAGACGTGTTTTAAGTGGTCCGGTTCCGCCCAGGGAGCTTTTGATCTTCTAAAAGAACGTTTTACGTCCGCTCCTATCCTCGTTACTCCTGACGTCACTAGACAATTCATTGTCGAGGTTGACGCTTCAGAGGTAGGCGTAAGCCATTCTATCCCAGCGCTTCCAGTCTGACGATAAGGTTCATCCTTGCGCTTATTTTTCTCATCGCCTGTCGCCATCTGAGTGCAACTATGATGTGGGTAACAGTGAACTGCTCGCCATCCGCTTAGCCCTAGGCGAATGGCGACAGTGGTTGGAGGGGGCGACCGTTCCTTTTGTCGTTTGGACAGACCATAAGAACCTTGAGTACATCCGTTCTGCCAAACGACTTAATGCCCGTCAAGCTCGTTGGGCGTTGTTTTTCGCTCGTTTCGAGTTTGTGATTTCTTACCGTCCGGGTAGCAAGAACACCAAGCCTGATGCCTTATCCCGTCTGTTTAGTTCTTCTGTGGCTTCTACTGATCCCGAGGGGATTCTTCCTTATGGGCGTGTTGTCGGGTTAACAGTCTGGGGAATTGAAGGACAGGTTAAGCAAGCACTCACGCACACTGCGTCTCGCGCTTGTCCTAGTAACCTCCTTTTCGTTCCTGTTTCCACTCGTCTGGCTGTTCTTCAGTGGGCTCACTCTGCCAAGTTAGCTGGTCATCCCGGTGTTGGAGGCACTCTTGCGTCTATTCGCCAGCGCTTTTGGTGGCCGACTCAGGAGCGTGACACGCGCCGTTTCGTGGCTGCTTGTTCGGACTGCGCGCAGACTAAGTCGGGTAACTCTCCTCCTGCCGGTCGTCTCAGACCGATCCCCATTCCTTCTCGACCATGGTCTCACATCGCCTTAGACTTCATTACCGGTCTGCCTTTGTCTGCGGGGAAGACTGTGAGAGCCGCCAATAAACGCAGGATTGGGAGGGTTACGGTCCTGAGGAGAGGAGTTGGGTTCCGTCTCGGGACGTGCTGGACCGTTCACTCATCGATGATTTCCTCCGTTGCCGCCAGGATTCCTCCTCGAGTGCGCCAGGAGGCGCTCGGTGAGTGGGGGGGTACTGTCATGTTTGTCATTTATTATCATGTCTTGTCCCTGTGCTCCCCATTCTATTCGTTTCCCTCTGCTGGTCTTATTTGGTTCTTTCCCTCTTTCTATCTCTCTCTCTCCCCCTCCCTCTCTCACTCTCTCGCTCTCTCTTCTCTCTATCGTTCCGTTCCTGCTCCCAGCTGTTCCTATTCCCCTAATCATCATTTAGTCTTCCCACACCTGTTCCCGATCCTTTCCCCTGATTAGAGTCCCTATTTATTCCTTTGTGTTCCGTTCCTGTCCCGTCGGTTCCTTGTTTAGTATTCACCGTGCTGTGATTGTGTTTCGCCCTGTCCTGTCGTGTTTTTGCCTTCATCAGATGCTGCGTGTGAGCAGGTGTCTCTGTCAACTACGGCCTGCGCCTACCCGAAGCGACCTGCAGTCTGTGGCCGCTTCTCTTGTTATTCCCCTCTACAGACTAGAGGATTTCTGTTATTCCCTGTTTGGACTTGAATAAACTCTGTTTCTGTTAAGTCGCTTTTGGGTCCTCTATCACCTGCATGACAGAAGCCAAATTAGCCACCATGTTGGAGTCAACAGAAACCAAAAAATATGTGATAAATGTTTCCTTACCTTTGCTGAACTTCATCAGAATGCAGTCCTAGGAATCCCAGGTCCACAATAAATCCTTGATTTGTTCGAAAATGTCCGTTATTTATGTCCAATTAGCTACTTTGGTTAGCATTTGGTAAACAATCCCAAAGTCACAAAGCACGTCCACCATAATGTAACGAAATGTCCAAAAGTTCCTTAACAGTCAGTAGAAGCATGTCAAACGATGTACTGAATCAATCTTTAGAATATTGTTTACATATATCTTGAATAACGTTCCAACCAGAGAATTAGAATGACTTCAAATGAGCGGTGGAACGCAGGTGCTTCCCCTGTGAACCCGCAATAGTGAAAGCATGGTCAACTCGTGGCAGTGGTGACTATGTCTTGTGTCATTCGACCCCCCTTCACATTAGAGTCATCAGACAAAGTTCTATTGACTGTTGACATCTAGTGGAAGGCGTAGGAAGTGAAAACTCATCCATATCTCGCTGTAATTTCAATGAGAGCTTGGATGAAGATCTGCCACCCTCAGAAAAAAAACAGGAAGTGGAATTTCTCAGGTTGTTATCTGCTAAATGAGTTCTGTTTCACTAACAGACATAATTCAAACAGTTTTAGAAACTTCAGAGTGTTTTCTATCCAATACTGATAATAATATGCATATATTACCAACTGAGAGTGAGGAGCTGGCCGTTTACAATGGGCACATCTTCTAATTCTAGAATTTGCTAATTCTGTAAAAAAACATGCAACATAGCAAATCCAATTGCTGTAATCACAACACATGTTTTCTGTAAAAATGCAAATGCATGCCAATCTTTGCTAAACATTAGTTTTTATTATTTAACAGAAACTAAAACTTGCACACCCTCAATACCCCTGGTTGGTCCTTCGCAGTCCAGACCCCATGTGGTGGTAGTGTTGGCCTGTGATCCACTCCATACTGTCAATACATAAATCATGAATCAAAATTGTGTCGACATTGCAAGAAAATGATTTTTCATACTGTAACATAAGGTAGCTAGCTACTCATACCTGTTTCTTTCATGACAAAAAAACTAACTGGAACAATCTAGCCAAGTTGCTAGTTAGTGTACTAGCAGAGTTAGTTCGGTAGCTAGCTTAAATTAACCAGTAATCCAAAATATTCCTTAACCTTTTAAAATGTTATCCGTCACCTTGAGGCTTGATAGGGGGTAGATGTTTTTCCCTGAGGGGAAGGCGTTTTCGTTATTTGTTGGCTAGCTAGGCAGGCCTACTGGCTGCTGGCCAAATAACCTAATGTTTTTTATTCTCGTTACTAAGATAAATACAACATCTCAAATTAGCTACTGAATTGTGTAGTGAGGTGTGTACTGGCGGCAGAGAAGTGGGGCGCAGGAGAGCAGAAACTGATTTACAACGGTGTCGTTTAATATCCATAAACCATCATCAACAATACAATAAATGGGTCAAACAAAACCCTCTAAATACCAGCATCTGTACATAAGCATTACAAGAAACAAGTACCGACAAGGACATGGGGGGCAACTTTGGGTTAAATACACAACATGTAATTGATGGAATTGGAACCAGGTGTGATGGAAGACAAGACAAAACCAATGGAAAATTAAAAGTGGATCAGCAATGGCTAGAAGGACGGTGACTTCAACCACCCAAACAAGGAGAGGGGCGAACTTCGACGGAAGTTGTCAGTTCGACCACACACTATTTACACACTCTGAAGTGCTGTTAGCTTGTGGTTTTATGCAGTGGCAATACAACAATTATAGCTAGTGTTTGAACTAATTATATTAATTTGATATTTGCCAAATTATTTACCATGTCCTGAACTCAAATAAACATCAGCAATGTTCCTTATTTAGCATATCAAAAAGCATATGCATTATATGTGGTGAGGAAATATAGTATGTAGGCCTACTGTCTGTATTTGTCGCCATAGACTTATGTGGGCATCTTATTGTCTCTATCTCAGGATATCTAATGAGTCTACGATTTGTGCATGAAAGAAAACTATAGATTTCATATTTGTCAAATTATTGAGCATGTGCTGAACAATCAGAAATGCATCGGAAATCGTCCTGATTTCCAGCATATTAAAAAGCATATTATCATCCAGATATGGACCTCAGCCAAGAGAACCACATCTGTAATCCATAGAGCTTCTTATCTCGAATGTGCTGAGGAAACACGGATGTGCCATGTATGGAGTCAGTATTTGTCAACAAGAAGCGAGAAAATAGGATGTCACATATCTCAGGATATTGAATGAGTCCATATCTGAACATAGGAAATGTCAATGTGTGGTATTCAGATTAATCCCAACATCATATACTGTATGTCTAAAAGACACATCTGGATCACAGAATGTCAGGATATGGTGCATATATCCACAAACCTGAAATATACGCAGATTATTTCACTTATAATTCACTGTATCACAATGCCAGTGAATCAGAAGTGTACATACACTAAGTTGACTGTGTCTTTAAACAACTTGGAAAATTTAATAAATTACGTCATGGCTTTAGAAGCTTCTGATAGGCTAATTGACATCATATGAGTCAATTGGAGGTGTACCTGTGGATGTATTTCAAGGCCTACCTTCAAACTCAGTGCCTCTTTGCTTGACATCATGGGAAAATCAAAATAAATCATCCAAGACCTCAGAAAAAAATTCTAAACCTCCACAAGTCTGGTTCATCTTTGGGAGAAATGTCCAAACCACGTTCATCTGTACAAACAGTAGTATGTAAGTATAAACACCATGGAACAATGCAGCCGTCTTCCACTCAGGAAGGAGACTCGTTCTGTCTCCTAGAGATGAACGTACTTTGGTGCGAAAAGTACAAATTAGTCCCAGAACAACAGCAAAGGACCTTGTGAAGATAGTGAAGGAAACAGGTACAAAAGTGACTAAATCCACAGTAAAATGAGTCCTACCTAACCTGAAACGAACGATTCCGACCTAACCTGAAAGGTCGCTCAGCAAGGAAGAAGCTACTGCTCCAAAACCACCATGAAAAAGCCAGACTATGTTTTGAAACTGCACATGGGGACAAAGATCATACTTTTTGGAGAAATGTCCTCTGGTCTGATGAAACAAATATAGAACTGTTTGGCCATAATGACCATCGTTATGTTTGGAGGAATTCTCACCACTATTATTCTGACATTTCGCATTCTTATAATGAAGTGGTGATCCTAACTGACCTAAGGCATGGAATGTTTTACTCGTATTAAATGTCAGGGATTGTGAAAACCTGAGTTTAAATGTATTTCCAGCAGCATACACCCTGCATACCACTGCTGGCTTGCTTTGGAAGCTAAGCAGGGTTTGTCCTGTTCAGTCCTTGGGTGGGAGACCAGATGCTGCTGGAAGTGGTTTTGTAGGGCCAGTAGGAGGCACTCTTTCATCTGGTCTAAAAATATCCCAATTCCCCAGGTCAGTGATTGGGGACACTGCCTTGTGTAGGATAACATTTTGACTAAGGTGTATGTAAACTTCCATCTTCAACTGTATGTGTCCAGATGAGATGCAAATGGCAGTTTATCCTGAAATGGTGCACTGGCCTGGACATTGATGTCTCAGTTTCTTCCACTGTCTTGAACTCTCTTTTATTTTTCCTCCCCAGCTGCTCTCTCTCTCTCTCGCTCTCTGTATGTCAGGGTTAATGGGGGGTCATTATAGTGTTGTTAGTTCAGCTCCGGTGGTCTGGCTGTGGCTGGCTCAGGAATGGCTCCGGCGCACAGCTGCCCTCTCTCTCTCTCCCAGGACTGGACACACGGAATCAGGCTGACATGCCACCAATCCCCCAGTGCCCCCCCCCCCCCAAAGTATATCCATCCCCTCTCCTGTCTCTCCCATCTACAATGTCCCCCTCCCAAATCTCTCTCCCCTCTCAGCTCTCTCCCATTCGCAGTGTCCCCCTCCCATAACTCCCGCTCCTTTTGCCCCAAATCCCATCCCCCCCTCTCAAAATAGTTCTAACTATCCCATTCTCTCCTCTCCTTCTCCACTCTCTCCCCTATCATTGAAGATTCTTCTAGCAAGTAGAGAATGGCCTACACATAATAAGGGTAAACATACCCTTCTCCAGCTCGTGCTCCTGTCCTCCTCTTCCCCTAATTCCATCCCTTTATCTTGAAAGCCAACCACGCCAATCTCTTCTCTTCTCGGTGCCAGTCCATCCTAGCTCACAGTGGGCCGTGGGCATCCATGACCCCAGCTACCACACAGCCAGCACTAGGCCAGCTGCTGCACATCATCTCTACTATTCTGCCTCATCATCAACAGGCTGGCTGGTTACATTGACATGGAGAGTCAGAGAGACAGAGAGTACTAATCTGCCTCATCATCAACAGGCTGGCTGATTACATTGACATGCAGAGTCAGAGAGACAGTGAGTACTAATCTGCCTCATCATCAACAGGCTGGCTGATTACATTCACATGCAGAGTCAGAGACAGTGAGTACTAATCTGCCTCATCATCAGCAGACTGGCTGGTTAGAGACTCTAGGGAAGAAACAACCCTGAACTGTAGTGTTTAGGTTATCACTGTAATTTAAAGCTACAATATGTAACTTTTTGTGTAACCTGATTAAATTCACATAGAAATGTATAGATCTGCCATTCTCATTGAAAGCAAGTCTAGGAAGCTGTAGAACTGTTCTATGTGTGGTGTTATTTCTTCTCGTTCTTAAATGTAGTTCTACTTTCGGTTTAGGACACCATCTTCACAGAGCTGAATATACAGTACTTTTGTTTATGTAAAATATATTTCACAGCGGTATGGATGGTACAATGATTCTCTACACAGTACTTGCTTGTTTAGTTACATTAACCGAAGTTAGGGGAACTATTAGAATTTTAGCAACCAGAAAAGTGCACTTTTAAATAATAAATTATGCTAATAATAGCTATGAAAACAATATTTGAAGAGTTTCTTTCCAGAAATGTTGTTAAATCAGCTTTTATTATTTAAATAACTTATGAAAGAGATCATAGCATGGTCATAGCATGCGGTTGTTCAATTACAGACACTTGATTGTTTGAAATCTATTACTTGATGGTTTCATTTCAGAGACGAAAAAAAATGCTTTTTTACAAAACGCTATATATCTACCTCACTCTCAGAGAAATACAGTAGGTAGTACTGCTAAGTTTTACACAGTCAAATGTAACAAATAACTACATTTTTAATAAGGAACTGTACAAATCATACATTTGTGACGTCAATATATAACAAAATATATTTTTTCATGAATCAACACAGTAATATGAGATCTGTATGTAAAACATTGACATTTTGGTCATTTAGCAGATGCTCTTATCCACAGCTTATCACAGTTAATGCATTGGTCTTAATGTAATTCGGTGAGGCATCCACACATCACGGTCAAATATACAGTACATGAACATTCCTTTCCAGCTAAACAATGGATATATATGGTAGCGTTTTGCAAAAAAAAAACACATTTTAATACACCTAAAATCTATGAATAAGACACCTGAGAACAGAAACAATAGACACAAGCAATGTGGTGAGAAAAAAACACAAAAATGAAAAACTGGTGGATTTAGCGCTTTGGAAATAAACTCTTTCTTTGAAGTATCCTCTGTTTTTTGTGTCTATCTTTATGTTTTTGTGCTGTTAGAACTTGCCTAATGCATTGTGAAGGACACAAAAACATGATTAATAATGTTTTCGCACGCTAAAACTCTTTGTCACGGATCCCTCTGGAACTTTCATAGCGCACACCTGGCCCCTATTCCCACTGATTGTACTTGTATATATGTGCCCTTTGTTCACCATGGTGCAGTGCATTATTGTTACAATGTCCATTGGTGGTGTGAGTACCTGTGCTGTGTGTTTTGGGCTTTCGTGCCCTTGTGGATTGTGCAGAAGATTACGGGTCTCGTCCTGTGTGTTAATCATTGTGCATGTGTGTATTTATTTAAGGTTCTCCTCACCCTTTTGTTTGGGTTTCAACACTGTGTTTTGTGTACGTGTTTATTTGGTCTTTGACCCCTGTGCCTTGACATGCCACGCCGTAATTTGGGCTCAATTTACGCATTTCTGCACCTGGCTCCCGAATCATTCATAACTATGTGACGCTCTTCCTCTGCCAGAGAGCCTCTATCCTTTTAACCGGTGTGATGATGTGCTGCATTTAAAAATATATAATGACAGGGATTCTTGAAAGTTCCCTCACAAGTCCTCTCTTTCTCTTTACACTAGATATGAAGTGAGCCACTAAATCATGAAAATTAAATTGTTTGTGTCACACTGAACCGGAATTTCCATTTCAAGATGGAGGCTTGAGTTGGTAAGGCTTCTCTATTGTGGGAGACTTATTTTAGGGGACAGCTACTCAGGGTCTCACACATATAGACTGAGACACACATACTCTCTCACTTTATATACAAACACACACAATGAGAAACAGATACACACACACACACTTCTCAGCGGAGTGTATCCTCCACTCTCATTCAAATTCAGAGGCAACCAGCCGCATGGAGGACAAGATTGGCTCTCTTTATCACTTTAAATATATGTACCTCTTCAGTCAGAAGAAGAGCATTATCTTAATGACATCTACGACATCTACCCCTGCTTGTGATCGTCATCGCTTTAAACAGCACCGCATCTCATACTCAGCTCTCTGCTCACTGCTGTGTGTGTATATTTGTGTATGTATTTGTATTTATTATGGATCCCCATCAGCTGATGTGAAGGCAGCAGCTACTCTTCCTGGGGTCCAACAAAATGAAGGTTGTTTATACAATTTTAAAAACATTACAATACATTCACAGGCTGTATGCCCTCAGGCCTCTACCCCACCACTACTACATATATACTGTACTAAATCCATGTGTACGTGTGTGTATAGTGCGCATGCTATCGTGTGTGTGTATGCATGTGTCTGTGCCTATGTTTGTGTTGCTTCACAGTCCCCGCTGTTCCATAAGGTGTATTTTTATCTGTTGTTTAAATCGTATTTTACTGCTTGCATGAGTTACTTGATGTGGAATAAAGTTTCTTGTAGTCAAGGATCTATTTAGTACTGTGCGCATTCTAGACTTGGCGAATATGAAGAGACCTCTTGTGGTATGTCTTGTGGGGTATGCATGGGTATCGGAGCTGTGTGCCAGTAGTTCAAACAGACAGCTTGGTGCATTCAACATGTCAATACCTCTCATATATTCAAGCAGTGATGAAGTCACTCTCTCCTCTACTTTGAACCAGGAGTGATTGATGCATATTCATGTAATGCCCTGTTCTGAAACAATTTCAATTTTACTAAGTCCTTTTTTGTGGTACCTGACCACACAACTGAACAGTAGTGCAGGTGTGACAAAACTAGGGCCTGTAGGACCTGTCTTGGTGACAGTGATGTGAAGAAGGTAGAGCAGCGCCTTATCATGGCCATACTTCTCCCCATATTAGCTAATGTTGTATCAATTTGTTTTACCATGACAGTAACTCAGTTACAGTAACAGTTTAGTCACCTCAACTTGCTCATTTTCCACATAATTTATTCCAAGATTTAGTTGAGGATTAGGGTTTAGTAAATTATTTGTCCCAAATACAATGCTTTTAGTTTTAGAAATATTTAGGACTAACTTATTCCTTACCACCCACTCTGAAACTAACTGCAACTATTTGTTAAGTGTTGCAGTCATTTCAGTTGCTGTGGTAGCTGACATGTATAGTGTTGAGTGATCTGCGTACATAGACACTCTGGCTTTACTCAAAGCCAGTGGCATGTCATGAGTAAAGATTTTTTTAAAGTAGTTGACCTCGACAGCTGCCCTGGGGAATTCCTGATTCTGCCTGGATAATGTTGGAGAGGCTTCCATTAAAAAACACCCTCTATGTTCTCTTAGACAGGTAACTCTTTATCCACAATATAGCAGGGGGTGTAAAGCCATAACAGATATATTTTGCCAGCAGCAGACTATGATCAATAATGTCAAAGGCCTCACTGAAGTCTAACAAAACAGCCCCCACAATTTTTTAATCGTCAATTTCTCTCAGCAAATCATCAGTCATTTGTGGAGGTCCTGTGCTTCTTGAATGTCCTTTTCTATAAGCATGTTGAAAGTTTTGTCAATTTGTTTACTGTAAAATAGCGTTGTATCTGGTCAAACATATATTTTTTTGACCTTAGCCAAATACATTTAAATTCAGATTTTCATAAGTCCTAACATTTAATCCTAGTAAAAAATTCCCTGTTTTAGATCAGTTAGTATCACCACTTTATTTTAAGAATGTGAAATGTTAGAATAATAGTAGAGATAATGATTTATTTCAGCTTTAATGTATTTTATCACATTCCCAGTGGGTCAGAAGTTTACATACACTCAATTAGTTTTTGGTAGCATTGCCTTTAACTTGGGTCAAACGTTTCAGGTAGCCTTCCACAAGCTTCCCACAATAAGTTGGGTGAATTTCGTCCCTTTCATCTTGACAGAGCTGTTGTAACTGAGTCAGCTATTTAGGCCTCCTTGCTCGCACATGCTTTTTCAGTTCTGCCCACAACTTTTCTATAGGATGAGGTCAAGGCTTTGTGATGGCCACTCCAAGACCTTGACTGTGTTGTTCTTAAGCCATTTTGCCACAACTTTGGAAGTATGCTTGGGGTCATAGTCCATTTGGAAGACCCATTTGCGACCGAGCCCTAACTTCCTGACTGATGTCTTGAGATGTTGCTTCAATATATCCACAACATTTTCCTACCTCATGATGCCATCTATTTTGTGAAGTGCACCAGTCCGTCCTGTAGCAAAGCACCCCCACAACATGACGCTGCCACCCCCATGCTTCACGGTTGGGATGGTGATCTTCGACTTGCAAGCCTCCCCCTTTTTCCTCCAAACATAACAATGGTCATTATGGCCAAACAGTTCTATTTTTATTTCATCAGACCAGAGGACAATTCTCCAAAAAGTACAATCTTTGTCCCCATGTGCAATTGCAAACCGTAGTCTGGCTTTTTTATGGCAGTTTTGGAGCAGTGGCTTCTTCCTTGCTGAGTGGCCTTTCAGGTTGTCGATATAGGACTCGTTTTACTGTGGATATAGATACTTTTTTGTTTCCTCCAGCATCTTCAAAAGGTCCTTCGCTGTTGTTCTGGGATTGATTTTGCACTTTTCACACCAAAGTACATTAATCTCTAGGAGACAGAACCCGTTTGACGTCTGCGTGGTCCCACTGTGTTTATAATTGCATAAAGTTCTTTGTACAGATGAACGTGGTACCTTCAGGCGTTTGGAAATTTCTCCCAAGGATGAACCAGACTTGTGGAGGTCTACAATTTTTTGGGCTGATATCTTTTGATTTTCCCATGATTTCAAGCATAAAGGCACTGAGTTTTTAGGTAGGCCATGAAATACATCCACAGGTACACCTCCAATTGACTCAAATGTTGCGAATTAGCCTAACAGAAGCTTCTAAATCCATGACATCATTTTCTGGATTTTTCCAAGCTGTTTAAAGGCACAGTCGACTTAGTGTATGTAAACGCCTGACCCACTGGAACTGTGATACAGTGAATTATAAGTGAAATAACCTATCTGTAAACAATTGTTGGAAGAATTACTTGTGACATGCACAAAGTACATTTCCTAACCGACTTGCCAGAACTAGTTAGTTAACAAGAATTTTCTGGAGTGGTTGAAAAACGAGTTCTAATGACTCTAACTTAAGTGTATGTAAACTTCCGACTTCAACTGTATACACTGTATATTTATGTTAGTTACCCTGTGAGATGTTCTGCTTCTTAGCACACGGCTCACCCTCTCAAAACTGTCTGCCAGTCTTGATGAATGTAATTGGCTCAACTAAAAACAAGTGATGATGAGCAGATGGCATCACCCACATAACAAGAGGCTGATACTTCAGCTTGGGAAAAAAGACTGTAAACCTTTTTGATAATAATTCTCTAAACCCATCACGTTAGAATGAGTAAACTAATTCCCAAGTAATTATTTGATCACCTGCCAATGAACACTATTGCTCAGTTCCCTCGTAACTAGTCAACGAGTCAACAGTTTGTCTCTATCTGGGTCCTTCATTTACCAGGGCTTTCATCTATCCATCTGTGTGAATGTGTGTGTGCACGTGCCCATGTGTACCATTGTCAACAGGGAATCCTTTGAGTCAATGACTAGTTTGTACATACAGAATGCACATAGTTCAGCATATATATATATTTTAACATATCTTTATGAGCAGGGTTGGAAACTGATTAAACCTTTCCTACAAACACTTCACCTCCCCTAGAACCAGCTCAATCCCTCCTGCATACACTCCACCTCCCCTAGAACCAGCTCAATCCCTCCTTCATACACTTCAACTCCCCTAGAACCAGCTCAATCTCTCCTACAAAAACTTCACCTCCCCTAGAACCAGCTCAATCCCTCCTGCATACACTTCACCTCCCCTAGAACCAGCTCAAACCCTCCTGCATACACTCCACCTCCCCTAGAACCAGCTCAATCCCTCCTTCATACACTTCACCTCCCCTAGAACCAGCTCAATCCCTCATACAAACACTTCACCTCCCCTAGAACCAGCTCAATCCCTCCTGCATACACTTCACCTCCCCTAGAACCAGCTCAATCCCTCCTGCATACACTTCACCTCCCCTAGAACCAGCTCAATCTCTCCTGCATACACTTCACCTCCCCTAGAACCAGCTCAATCCCTCCTACAAACACTTCACCTCCCCTAGAACCAGCTCAATCCCTCCTGCATACACTTCACCTCCCCTAGAACCAGCTCAATCCCTCCTGCATACACTTCACCTCCCCTAGAACCAGCTCAATCACTCCTGCATACACTTCACCTCCCCTAGAACCAGCTCAATCCCTCCTGCATACACTTCACCTCCCCTAGAACCAGCTCAATCCCTCCTTCATACACTCCACCTCCCCTAGAACCAGCTCAATCCCTCCTGCACACAGTCCACCTCGTCTATAACCAGCTCAATCCCTCCTGCACACAGTCCACCTCCCCTAGAACCAGCTCAATCCCTCCTGCACACAGTCCACCTCGCCTAGAACCAGCTCAAACCCTCCTGCACACAGTCCACCTCCCCTAGAACCAGCTCAATCCCTCCTTCATACACTCCACCTCCCCTAGAAGCAGCTTAAACCCTCCTGCACACAGTCCACCTCCCCTAGAAGCAGCTCAAACCCTCCTGCACACAGTCCACCAACCAGACAGTAGTCTCTCAAGACCAACCAGACAGTAGTCTCTCCATTCCAACCTTACAGTAGTCTCTAAAGACCACCCATAGAGTAGTCTTTCCATTCCAACCAGACAGTAGTCTCTCCATACCAACCAGACAGTAGTCTCTAAAGACCAACCAGACAGTAGTCTCTCCATTCCAACCAGACAGTAGTCTCTCCATACCAACCAGACAGTAGTCTCTAAAGACCAACCAGACAGTAGTCTCTCCATACCAACCAGACAGTAGTCTCTAAAGACCAACCAGACAGTAGTCTCTAAAGACCAACCAGGAATAGTCTCTCCATACCAACCAGACAGTAGTCTCTCCATTCCAACCAGACAGTAGTCTCTCCATACCAACCAGACAGTAGTCTCTAAAGACCAACCAGACAGTAGTCTCTAAAGACCAACCAGGAGTAGTCTCTCCATACCAACCAGACAGTAGTCTCTCCATACCAACCAGACAGTAGTCTCTAAAGACCAACCAGCCAGTACTCTCTCCATTCCAACCAGACAGTAGTCTCTCCATACCAACCAGACAGTAGTCTCTCCATACCAACCAGACAGTAGTCTCTAAAGACCAACCAGACAGTAGTCTCTCCATACCAACCAGACAGTAGTCTCTAAAGACCAACCAGACAGTAGTCTCTAAAGACCAACCAGACAGTAGTCTCTAATGACAGTTTTCACTCCATACTGACCAGAAAGTAGGTTATCAGGGCTTAAAAATCCTTCTTTAACTTGTCTCCTCCCGTTCATCTACACCGATTGAAGTGTATTAAACAAGTTCCATCAATAAGGGGCTTTTACCTGGATTCACCAGGTCAGTCTGTTGTGGAAAGAGCAGGTGACGATAATGTTGTTATCACTCAGCTTCGGAAGTTCAACTGATTCATCAGTTGGGTTTAATTAATCTGTCACGACTTCTACCGAAGTCGTTGCCTCTCCTTGTTCGGGCGGTGCTCGGCGTTCGACGTCACCGGTCTTCTAGCCATCATTGATCCTTTTTTCATTTTCCATTGGTTTTGTCTTGTCTTCCCACACACCTGTTTTCAATCCCATTCATTACCTGTTGTGTATTTAACCCTCTGTTTCCCCTCATGTCTTTGTCAGAGATTGTTTTATTGTTGGTGTAGTGTGATTGTTGTATAGGTGCACGTCGGGTCCTCGTACCCATGTTTGTTTGTTTATGTACATTTAGTGTTATGGAGCATACTCCGTGGACTTTATTAAAAGACTCAATTTTACACTCCATTTGACTCTCCTGCACCTGACCTCCCTGCCACCTATTACACATATGCTTGACAGAATCTCTGACCCTTATATGAAGTCAGCAGGAGAGGACACTATGCCCATGGAGCTGGAGGAACGCGTTCAGGAACAAGCGAGGGAGCTTGACGTTATCAGCTCCGTCATGGATCACATTGTCATGAAAATGGATCGCTGAGAGAGACAGGGAGTTTCTCCAGCGCCACCACCACCACAACCGGAATCTCCCGTGAACGTTTTTTCCTCTCCGGAATCGAAGATCCATTTATCCCTACCTACGGGATACAACTGGGATACTGCCGGCTGCCAGGGTTTCCTCCTTAAACTGAACTTGTATCTAGCCACGGCCTCCCCAGTACCATCTGACCGTGAGAAGAGTTACGCCCTCGTCTCATGCCTCACCGGGAAAGCCCTGGAATGGGCCAGCGCTGTGTGTAGTAGGGAGGATGTGGCGCTGGACCATTTTGAGGAGTTCACCCGCCAATTCCGGATAGTATTCGTTCACCCACCTGAAGGCAAAGCAGCGGTTGAGCTTCTCTATCATCTGAGGCAGGAGACGAGGAGTGCACAGGATTTTGCTTTGGAGTTTAGGACCTTGGCTGCCGGCGCTGGATGGAGCGACAGGGCCCTGATCGACCATTACCGTTGTAGTCTACGCGAGGACGTCCGTCGGGATCTGGCCTGTAGAGACACCACCCTCACCTTCGACCAGCTGGTGGACATGTCCATCAAGCTGGACAACATGCTGGCTACTCGTGGACGTCTAGATCGGGGTCTGGTTGTTCCATCCTCCCGCACCCTCTCTCCCGAACCTATGGAATTGGGAGGGATGGTGCGTACGGAGACCGGAGGGGGTTTCCCCTCGAGCACCATTCAAGGTCGCAGAGAGCACACTGGGCAGGCAGGGCATTCTGGCGTCACCCCAGGTGAGTAGGCACCATTCTCATCCAGAGCCCTCTGCTGCACTAATGTTTGTCTCTGTCTCTTTTCCTGATTTTTCACTGTATTCCCAGTATAAGGCGCTAGTAGATTCAGGTGCGGCTGGGAATTTCATTAATAAAAGTCTAGCTCATAGTTTAGGGATCCCTATTGTTCCTGTGGATATGCCTTTCCCTATTCATGCCTTAGATAGTCGACAATTAGGGTCAGGGTTTATCAGGGAGGTAACCTCACCTTTGTGTATGATAACGCAGGAGGGTCACAAGGAGAAGATGAGTCTTTTCCTTATTGATTCTCCTGCGTATTCTGTGGTGCTAGGCCTACCCTGGTTAGTTTGTCATAACCCCACTGTTTCTTGGCCACAGAGGGCTCTCACGGGGTGGTCACGAGAATGCTCAGGTAGGTGTTTAGGGGTTTCCGTTGGTGCTACTACGGTGGAAAGTCCAGATCAGGTCTCCACCGTGTGCATTCCCCCTGAATATGCCGATTTGGCTCTCGCCTTCTGTAAAAAGATAGATAGATCTCCTGGTAGACGCTGCATATCCCAAGAGTCACGTGTATCCCCTGTCGCAAGCAGAGACGGAGGCTATGGAGACATATGTCTCTGAACCCCTGCATCAGGGGTTCTTTCAGCCATCCATTTCAACCGTCTCTTCGAGTTTCTTTTTTTGTGAAAAAAAAGGATGGCGGTTTACGCCCGTGTGTTGATTATCGAGGTCTTAATAAAATCACAGTGAAATATAGTTACCCGCTACCTCTGATCAATACGATTATTGAGTTATTGCACGGGGCACGTTTTTTCACAAAATTGGATCTCAGGAGTGCGTACAATCTGGGGCGTATTAAGAAGGGTGATGAGTGGAAGACGGCATTTAGCACCACCTCAGGTCATTATGAGTACCTGGTCATGCCATATGGGTTGATGAATGCTTCATCAGTTTTCCAATCATTTGTAGATGAGATCTTCAGGGACCTGCACGGGCTGGGTGTAATGGTTTACATCGATGATATTCTGATATACTCTGCTACACGCGCCGAGCATGTGTCCCTGGTGCGCAGGGTGCTTGGTCGCCTGTTGAAGCATGATCTATATGTCAAGTCTGAGAAATGCTTGTTTTTCCAACAATCTATCTCCTTCCTAGGGCATCGGATTTCCACTTCAGGAGTGGAGATGGAGAGCGACCGCATTACAGCCGTGCGTAATTGGCCGACTCCAACCACGGTAAAGGAGTTGCAGCGTTTTTGGGGGTTTTCCAATTACTACCAGAGATTTATCCGGGGTTTTGGTCAGGTGGCAGCTCCCATTACCTCACTGCTAAAGGGGGGCCCGGTGCGCTTGCAGTGGTCGGCTGAGGCGAACAGGGCTTTTGAGCACCTGAAGACTCTGTTTACCTCGGTGCCTGTGCTGGCTCATCCAGATCCCTCTTTGCCATTCATAGTGGAGGTGGACGCATCCGAAGCTGGGATAGGAGCAGTGCTCTCTCAGCGTTCGGGTACGCCACTGAAGCTTCGCCCCTGTGCTTTCTTTTCAAAGAAGCTCAGCCCGGTGGAGCAAAACTATGATGTGGGGAACCGAGAGCTGTTAGCTGTCGTAGAAGCTTTGAATGTGTGGAGGCATTGGCTTGAGGGGGCTAAACACCCTTTTCTCATCTGGACTGACGACCGTAATCTGGAGTGTATCCGGCAGGCGAAGAGATTGAATCCTCGCCAGGCAAGGTGGGCCATGTTTTTCACTCGTTTTGTGTTTACTATTTCTTACAGCCCAGGCTCCCAGAACGTTAAGGCAGACGCATTGTCTCGGCTGTATGACACAGAGGAGCGGTTCATGGATCCCACTCCCATTCTCCCAGCTTCGTGTCTGGTGGCGCCTGTAGTGTGGGAGATGGATGCGTACATTAAAGCGGGCGTCACATGCAGAGCCTTCTCCCCCTGACTGTCCAGCTGGTCGTCTGTACGTTCCGTCTGTTGTCCGCGACCGATTGATATATTGGGCTCACACGTCACCCTCCTCTGGTCATCCTGGGATAGGTCGGACGGTGCGCTGTCTTGACGGGAGATACTGGTGGCCCACTTTAGCTAAGGACGTGAGGATTTATGTTTCTTCCTGCTCGGTGTGTGCCCAGTGCAAGGCTCCTAGACACCTGCCCAGAGGTAAGCTACAACCTCTACCCGTTCCTCAACGGCCGTGGTCGCACCTGTCGGTGGATTCTTTTGACTGATCTTCCACCTTCACAGGGTTACACCACGATCCTGGATGTTGTGGATCGGTTTTCAAAGTCCTGTCGTCTCCTCCCTTTGCCCAGTCTCCCTACGGCCTTACAAACTGCAGAGGCAGTTTACACACGTTTTCTGGCACTATGGGGTGCCTGAGGATATAGTGTCTGATTGGGGTCCACAGTTCGCATCAAGGGTCTGGAAGGCGTTCATGGAGCGCCTGGGGATCTCGGTTAGTCTTACCTCAGGTTTTCACCCCGAGAGTAATGGGCAGGTGGAGAGAGTTAACCAGGATGTGGGTAGGTTTCTGCGGTCTAATTGCCAAGATCGGCCGGGGGAGTGGGCGAAGTTCGTGCCCTGGGCAGAGATGGCTCAGAACTCGCTACGTCACTCCTCCACTAACCTTACCCTAATACACATTGAAAGGGAGTATCAGCCGGTTCTGGCTCCTTGGCATCAGAGCCAGACCGAGGCACCTGCGGTGGACAATTGGTTTCGGCACGCTGAAGAGACCTGGGAGGCTGCCCACGTCCACCTTCAGCGTGCCATAAAGCACCAGAAAATTGGCGCAGACCGTCACCGCAGTGAGGCCCCAGTGTTCGCACCAGGGGACAGGGTCTGGCTCTCGACCCGAAACCTGCCCCTTCGCCTGCTCTGCCGGAAGCTGGGTCTGCGGTTTGTGGGGCCGTTTAAAGTCCTGAGGAGAGTGAACGAGGTATGTTATAGGTTACAACTACCCACTCATTACCGTATTAACCCCTCGTTCCATGTGTCTCTCCTCAGGCCGATGGTGGCTGGCCCGCTCCAGGAGGCTGAAGTGGGTAATGTTCCTCCGCCTCCTCTAGACATCGAGGGGGTTCCGGCGTACTCTGTTCGATCCATTTCGGATTCGAGACGTCAGGCGAGGGGCCTTCAGTACCTCGTGGACTGGGAGGGGTACGGGCCGGAGGAGAGATGCTGGGTTCCGGTGGAGGACGTGTTAGATCCTTCCATGTTATCAGAATTCCACCGTCTCCATCCGGATCGCCCTGCACCCCGAGGTCGGTGTCGACACGCAGCTGGAGCCGCGCGTCAGGGGAGGGGGGGGGGTGCTAATGTTGTTATCACTCAGCTTCGGAAGTTCAACTGATTCATCAGTTGGGTTTAATTAATCTGTCACGACTTCTACCGAAGTCGTTGCCTCTCCTTGTTCGGGCGGTGCTCAGCGATCGACGTCACCGGTCTTCTTGCCATCATTGATCCTTTTTTAATTTTCCATTTGTTTTGTCTTGTCTTCCCACACACCTGTTTTCAATCCCATTCATTACCCATTGTGTATTTAACCCTTTGTTTAACCCTTTGTTGGTGTAGTGTGATTGTTGTATAGGTCCGTGTCGGGTCCTCTTACCCATGTTTGTTTGTTTATGTACATTTAGTGTTATGGAGCATACTCCGTGAACTATTAAAAGACTCCATTTTACACTCCATTTGACTCTCCTGCGCCTGACTTCCCTGCCACCTATTACACATATGCATGACATAATCAATAATACATTATGCAATGAACTTGTATTTGTCTTTGTGTAAATACTGTAGCACATGGCAAGTTAGTGAGACATATTCAACAATAAATTGAATTGCGTATGGAGGTGTACTGAGGTATAAATTAATAGATTTAATTGTTTTTGAGTAACACATTTGTAATATACTACTGTTCAGAAGTTTGGGTCACTTAGAAATGTCCTTGTTTTTGAAAGAAAAGCACATTTTTTGTCCATTAAAATAACATCAAATTAATCAGAAATACAGTGTAGACATTGTTACTGTTGTAAATGACTATTGTAGCTGGAAACGACAGATGTTTTATGGAATATCTACATACATAGGCATACAGAGGTCCGTTATCAGCAACCATCTGTTCCAAAGGCATGTTGTGTTAGCTAAATTTATCATTTTAAAAGGCTAATTGATCATTAGAAACCCTTTTTGCAATCATGTTAGCATAGTTGAAAATTGTTGCTATGATTAAAGACTAAAGATTAAAACTTGCCTTCTTTAGACTAGTTGAGTATCTGGAGCATCAGAATTTGTGGGTTCAATTACAGGCTCAAAATGGCCAGAAAAAAAGAACCTTCTTCTGAAACTCGTCAGTCTATTCTGTTCTGAGATTTGAAGTCTATTCCATGTGAGAAATTGCCAAGAAAGTGAAGATCTTGTACAATGCTGTGTACTGCTCTCTTCACAGAACAACGCAAACTGGCTCTAACCAGAATAGAAAGAGGAGTCGGAGGCCCGGTGCACAACTGAGCAAGAGGACAGGTACATTAGAGTGTCTGGTTTGAGATACAGACGCCTCACAAGTCCTCAACTGGCAGCTTCATTAAATATATTCCATAAAAAATCTGCCATTTCCAGCTACAATAGTTATTTACAATATTAATAATGTCTACACTGTATTTCTGATCAATTTTATGTTATTTTAATGGACAAAGTATGTGCTTTTCTATCAAAAACAAGGACATTTCCATGTGAACCCAAACTTTTGATCGGTAGTGTACATCTGTAACATATTTGTAACAGGTATGCAACTTAATTTGATTCTAACCAATAACTTCGAAGACAACATATCTGTATCCTTCATTTCATGTCATACTTTTTATTTGTGTGTCTGTGCCTATATGTGCGTGTGTGCGTATGTGTGTGCATAAATGTGTGTGTGTGTGTGTGTGTGTGTGTGTGTGTGTGTGTGTGTGTGTGTGTGTGTGTGTGTGTGTGTGTGTGTGTGTGTGTGTGTGTGTGTGTGTGTGTGTGTGTGTGTGTGTGTGTGTGTGTGTGTGTGTGTGAAGTGGCCTTTCTGTTCATTATCCTCTGGAGGACTCCAATTAACATTAGCTGGTTCTTCCTCTGGTGTACCGCCCACTGCCAGGCCTGCTAATTAACGACAGCCAAATTTAATATTAATTTCAGAATCAGAGTCGCTGGGGTCTGTCGCTGCAGCAATGTACTATGCCTCCGATGTGTGCGTGTGTGTGTGCGTGTGTGCGTGTGTGTGTTTGTGTGTGTGTTAGTGTGTGTGAGTTAAAATGAGCATGTGTGAGTCTGTTAAGCATTCCTTGAAATAGCATCTTTATGTTTTTCTCTGACAAATGATTCTGCTCTCTGGTCTCTCTGCTCTCTGGTCTCTCTCGCTGCTCTCAGATCTCTCTCTCTGCTCTCTGCGCTCTCTCTCTCTTCTCTGCTCTCTGCTCTCTCTCTCTCCCTATTCTCTCTCTCTCTTTGCTCTCTGCTCGCTCTCTCCTCTGCTCTCCCTCTCTCTCTTCCCTGCTCCTTCTCTCTCTCTCTCTCTCTCTCTCTCACACTTTTTTTCCTTAGGCTGTGCAATTAGGGACCGCAATCCCCATTTCCCGAGGAGTGCTGAGAGGATGAGCATCTCTGGTGCACAGAGCTGTGGGAAAACAAGCTGTGGGACATCGCACGGATTCTATTACACTTCCATTTAAAGTTGAGTCTGCCCAGAGGGGGTAATATAAGGGAGAGGGTGACCAGGGGTTAGGAGAGTTAAGGAGAGAGGAGAGAAAAATGAGGAGAGGGATATAGGGATACTGGAGCTTTGAGATCTCCAATATATCCTGCTGAAAAAAAGAGAGGATTGCCCTGTTGGAGGTACCTTGACTACCACAGGTGAAAAGAGTGAGCGCACGCACACACACACACACGCACGCACGCACACACACACACACACACACACACACACACACACACACACACACACACACACACACACACACACACCTGTGTTTCTGGTGGGAGTTTCACCGGGCGTTCTAGACAAGGTCTCATTTCCCAGAAATCAGAGCAGCAGATGTTAGTTTTAACAAGGGAGGCTTTAAATCTCTTTACCTCCAGCACACAGCTTTCAGTTAGTCCAAACTATAAATACACAACACAGAGCGTACAACACTGAGCTCGATGGATTTTACAACACACTCACAAATACACGGCTACTACAGTAACATCTGGCACATGAGGCATGCTGTGATTCTTAAATCTACTATTTGGTGATTGCTTCTACTTTAGGCTGACACTTCATGGACGTCTCACACAAACACACACAAACACGTACGTGCACATGCACATACTGACTCGCACGCATGCACGCACACACTCTCTCTTTTTCTGCTCTCTCTCTCTCTCTCTCTCTCTCTCTCTCTCTCTCTCTCTCTCTCTCTCTCTCGCTCTCGCTCGCTCGCTCTCTCTCGCTCTCTCTCGCTCTCTCTCGCTCTCTCTCGCTCTCTCTCGCTCTCTCTCTGTGTGTGTGCGTAACTCTCTCTCTGTGCCGCTCTCTGTGGCTCTATGTTTCTCTCCATAGGTACCTATTGTTTCTCACTGTCTCCCCCCTTATCTTCAGTATCTTTGCAGTCCAACACATTCAGCTTTATTTGCTATATCCAGACTGAGAGTAACAGTAAAGTTCAACCAATCCTGTGGAGGATAAAGCTTTATATAGATGTGAGACTATGTAATGTCAATGAACATGAATAATACATTCTCCTGCTGACAACAGGCCTTGAAATCTTTACAAGGCTATACAGTGTCTCATTAAAAAACACATCTAGCATTCCACGTGATTGTGTGAGTGTTTGTCTGTTTGTGTGTGTGTGTGTGTGTGTGTGTGTGTGTGTGTGTGTGTGTGTGTGTGTGTGTGTGTGTGTGTGTGTGTGTGTGTGTGTGTGTGTGTGTGTGTGTGTGTGTGTGTGTGTGTGTGTGTGTGTGTGTGTGTGTGTGTGTGTGTGTGTGTGTGTGTGTGTGTGTGTACGAGTGGCATCTCTCATACACTAAGAGTGTCAGTATCCTATTGAGAGAAGTGTCAGGAGGAAGAGATAACATTAGGGCAGTGTGTGACAAGAGCAACCCTAAGGGAAGGCCATTGTGGCTCCATTGTGCCTGTCTTCCATTCCGTGCCGGCAGTACAAAGAGCAAAAAATCATGGGCCTGCTGAGCGACTGGTCACTCCAAAAGGGAAACAGGAAACACGACAGGTCTTTGATTCTCTCAGCTGACCTCTGGATAGTCGTGAAAATTGGTAAGAGCACAAAAAGAAGAAAATGAGTTAGGGGGATAGAAAGTTTGAAACTTTTGAGAGCTTGGAAGTCTGGTACAAGGTAAGACTGTCATAAATAAAGTTAGTCTAATCTAACATAACAGAGATGCTAGTGTTGGTGGCAGCTTAATCTAGGATTCTAATTTAATGTGATTTACCACAATATTATGGAGTGTTGTTAACTTTTTATGGCTGCAGGGTCAGTATTGAGTAGCTTGGATGAATGGTGCCCATATCAAACGGCCTGCCTAGGAGTTCCACTAGATGTCAACAATCAATAGAAATTATAATGAGGCTTCTACGTTGTTGTGGTAGTGAATGAGAGCTGAATATATCAGATGTCCATCAAGCAGTCATTTTGTGATCACGCTTTTTCCTCATGGTAGTCACTTGCGTTCCATTGCTCACGAAGACAAGAAGGAATACTCCGGTTGGAACTTTATTGAAGCTATATGTTAACATCCTAATGATTGATTCTGTACTTAGTTTGAAATGTTTCTTTGACCTGTAATATCACTTTTTGAAGTTTTTGTCCGATATAACGCTGAACAGAATTAGCGTTTGGATATGTATACCAAACGCGCTAACAAAAGAAGGTATTTGGACATAAATAACGGACATTTTCGAACAAAACAAACATTTATTGTGGACCTGCGATTCCTGGAGTGCTTTCTGATGTAGATCATCAAAGGTAAGGGAATATTTACATGTAATTTCTTGTTTATGTTGACGCCATCTTTGCGGCTGTGCTGTTTTTACTTTTGAGCGCCGTCTCAGATTATTGCATGCATTTCTTTTTCCGTAAAGTGTTTTTAAAAATCTGACACAGCGGTTGCATTAAGGAGAGGTATATCTACAATTCCATGTGTATAACTTGTAATATCATCTACATTTATGATGAGTATTTCTGTTGAATGATGTGGCTATGCAAAATCACTCGATGTTTTTTAGTGAATCTAACGCGCCAATGTAAACTCCGATTTGTTTATATAAATATGAACTTTATCAAACAAAACATGCATGTATTGTGTAACATGAGTGTCATCTGATGACGATAATTCAAGGCTAGTGATTAATATTATCTTTATTTCTGGTTTTTGTGAATGCTATATTTCGCTGGAAAAGGGCTTTGCTTATTGTGGTTTGGTGGAGACCTAACATAATCGTTTGTATTGCTTTCGAGTGTTTTCGAGTGTTTTCTTTCCTAATCTGTAAATTATATGCCTATTCTAGCATATGGGCCTGAAAAATAGGCCGTTTACATTGGGAATGTTATTTTTCCAAACATAAAAAGAGTGCGCCCTAGCTGAAAGAGGTTCATATCAGAAACGAGTGAGAAAGTGTTTTGAAGGGATTATATTTACAATGTCCATGGGTGATGTTTCAACGAATAAATCCATCAAAATATGGAAACAGCTTGATTACTTACGAGAAGTATGTAAAAATATACTTTGAATATGGTCGGTTTGTTTTTTTAAATATAATTTAATATGACAGAATTCTGATCCTCCTCTTCATCTCACCTCTTTTTTGATCCTGAACTTTTCCGAAATATACAAATCAAATGTATGAATTTAAACAGAACGTTCAGTTCTTAGAGAATAAAATACAATTTAAGGGCTTTATTGGCATGGGAAACACAGGTTTACATTGCCAAAGTAAGTGAAATAGAAAAACAAAAGTTAAATAATCAATAGAAATATGACAGAAAACATTACATTACATTACATTACATTTAAGTCATTTAGCAGACGCTCTTATCCAGAGCGACTTACAAATTGGTGCATTCACCTTATGACATCCAGTGGAACAGCCACTTTACAATAGTGCATCTAAATATTTTAAGGGGGGAGGGGGTGAGAAGGATTACTTTATCCTATCCTAAGTATTCCTTAAAGAGGTGGGGTTTCAGGTGTCTCCGGAAGGTGGTGATTGACTCCGCTGTCCTGGCGTCGTGAGGGAGTTTGTTCCACCATTGGGGAGCCAGAGCAGCGAACAGTTTTGACTGGGCTGAGCGGGAACTGTACTTCCTCAGTGGTAGGGAGACGAGCAGGCCAGAGGTGGATGAACGCAGTGCCCTTATTTGGGTGTAGGGCCTGATCAGAGCCTGGAGGTACTGAGGTGCCGTTCCCCTCACAGCTCCGTAGGCAAGCACCATGGTCTTGTAGCGGATCGAGCTTCAACTGGAAGCCAGTGGAGAGAGCGGAGGAGCGGGGTGACGTGAGAGAACTTGGGAAGGTTGAACACTAGACGGGCTGCGGCGTTCTGGATGAGTTGTAGGGGTTTAATGGCACAGGCAGGGAGCCCAGCCAACAGCGAGTTGCAGTAATCCAGACGGGAGATGACAAGTGCCTGGATTAGGACCTGCGCCGCTTCCTGTGTGAGGCAGGGTCGTACTCTGCGGATGTTGTAGAGCATGAACCTACAGGAACGTGCCACCGTCTTGATGTTAGTTGAGAACGACAGGGTGTTGTCCAGGATCACACCAAGGTTCTTAGCGCTCTGGGAGGAGGACACAATGGAGTTGTCAACCGTCGGGCAGTCCTTCCCCGGGAGGAAGAGCAGCTCCGTCTTGCCGAAGTTCAGCTTGAGGTGGTGATCCGTCATCCACACTGATATGTCTGCCAGACATGCAGAGATGCGATTCGCCACCTGGTCATCAGAAGGGGAAAGGAGAAGATTAATTGTGTGTCGTCTGCATAGCAATGATAGGAGAGACCATGTGAGGTTATGACAGAGCCAAGTGACTTGGTGTATAGCGAGAATAGGAGAGGGCCTAGAACAGAGCCCTGGGGGACACCAGTGGTGAGAGCGCGTGGTGAGGAGACAGATTCTCGCCACGCCACCTGGTAGGAGCGACCTGTCAGGTAGGACGCAATCCAAGCGTGGGCCGCGCCAGAGATGCCCAACTCGGAGAGGGTGGAGAGGAGGATCTGATGGTTCACAGTATCGAAGGCAGCCGATAGGTCTAGAAGGATGAGAGCAGAGGAGAGAGAGTTAGCTTTAGCGGTGCGGAGCGCCTCCGTGATACAGAGAAGAGCAGTCTCAGTTGAATGACTAGTCTTGAAACCTGACTGATTTGGATCAAGCAGGTCATTCTGAGAGAGATAGCGGGAGAGCTGACCAAGGACGGCACGTTCAAGAGTTTTGGAGAGAAAAGAAAGAAGGGATACTGGTCTGTAGTTGTTAACATCGGAGGGATCGAGTGTAGGTTTTTTCAGAAGGGGTGCAACTCTCGCTCTCTTGAAGACGGAAGGGACGTAGCCAGCGGTCAGGGATAAGTTGATGAGCGAGGTGAGGTAAGGGAGAAGGTCTCCGGAAATGGTCTGGAGAAGAGAGGAGGGGATAGGGTCGAGCGGGCAGGTTGTTGGGCGGCCGGCCGTCACAAGACGTGAGATTTCATCTGGAGAGAGAGGGAGAAAGAGGTCAGAGCACAGGGTAGGGCAGTGTGAGCAGAACCAGCAGTGTCGTTTGACTTAGCAAACGAGGATCGGATGTCGTCGACCTTCTTTTCAAAATGGTTGACGAAGTCATCTGCAGAGAGGGAGGAGGAGGGGGAGGGGGAGGAGGATTCAGGAGGGAGGAGAAGGTGGCAAAGAGCTTCCTAGGGTTAGAGGCAGATGCTTGAAATTTAGAGTGGTAGAAAGTGGTTTTAGCAGCAGAGACAGAGGAGGAAAATGTAGAGAGGAGGGAGCGAAAGGATGCCAGGTCCGCAAGGAGGCGAGTTTTCCTCCATTTCCGCTCGGCTGCCCGGAGCCCTGTTCTGTGAGCTCGCAATGAGTCGTCAAGCCACTTACTTATAAAAGTAAAAGATGTCAACTTACCAACCAGGAATAGAACTTTCAGGAATTACGACCAGGAATAGAACTTTCCAGAAGCGGATCCTCTGTTTGGACCACCACCCAGAACAATGGATCTAATCCCAGAAGCCAATTCAGAAAAATGGTACTGCAGAAGGGGCAGACAGAGCGACCTCCTGGTCAGGCTACGTAGACTTGCACATCGCCCACCGCTTCCGAGTATACTACTCGCCAATGTCCAGTCTCTTGACAACAAGGTAGACTAAGTTCGAACAAGGGTTGCCTTCCAGAGAGACATCGGAGATTGTAACATTCCCTTTTTGACGGAAATATGGCTATCTCGGGATAAGTTGTCGGAATTGGAACAGCCACCGGGCTTCTCCATGCATTGCGCCGACAGAGATAAACATCTCTCTGGGAAGAGGAAGGGTGGGGGTTTGTACTTCATGATTAACAACTCATGGTGTAATCATAACAACATACAGGAACTCAAGTACTTCTGCTCACCCGACCTAGAATTCCTTCAAATCAAGTTACAGCCATTTAACCTCCCTTCTCGTCAGTTATCATCATAGCTGTTTACATTCCCAATCAAGTAGACTCCAAGATAGCCCTCAAGCAACTTCAATGAACTCTATGTAAACTAGAAACCATATATCCTGAGGTTGCATTTATTGTAGCTGGGGATTTTAACTTCTTGACGCTATCCATCCCGTTAGCGGGATCATTTTCGTCAGCAACTGCTGAATAGCATAGTGCCACAGTCAATTAATATTACTAAAAAATATTCATATTCATGAAATCACAAGTGCAATATTGCAAAACACAGTTTAGCCTTTTGTTAATCCACCCGTCGTCTCAGATTTTGAAATTATGCTTTACAAGCGAAAGCAATCCAAGCGTTTGTGTAAATTTATCGATAGCCAAACATAACATTATGTACATAACATTATGTACTACATTATGTATTATGTGCTAGGTCACGAAAATCAGAAAAGCAATCAAATTAATTGTTTACCTTTGATCATCTTCTGATGTTTTCACTCACGAGACTCCCAGTTACACAACAAATGTTCCTTTTGTTCCATAAAGATTCTTTTTATACCCAAAATACCTCCACTTGTTTGTCGCGTTATGTTCAGAAATCCACAGGAAAGAGCGGTCACGACAACGCAGATGTATGCTCCAAATAATATCCATAATGTCAACAGAAACAAGTCAAACGTTTTTTATAATCAATCCTCAGGTTGTTTTTAAAATATATATTCGATAATATATCAACCGGGTCTGTAGTTTTTTTCAATAACACCGGGAGAAACAATTACCACTTTTCTCTTACCAAAACTCTTTCTGAGAGCCCCCACCTATCCACTTACTCAATGTGATCTTTTGCGCTCATTTTTATAATAAACGCCTGAAAATATGTCTAAAGACTGTTGACACCTTAGGGAAGAAAAATGAATCTGGTTGATATCCCTTTAAATGGAGGATAGGTATGCATAGGAACAGAGGGGTTTCAAAATAAGAGGCACTTCCTGTTTGGATTTTCCTGAGGTTTTCAACTGCAATAACAGTTCTGTTATACTCACAGACAATATTTTTACAGTTTTGAAAACTTTAGAGTGTTTTCTATCCTAATCTGATTATATGCATATTCTAGTTTCTAGGCCATTTCAAATGGGTACGTTTTTTAGCGAAAAACTAAAATACTGCCCCCTACACGCAAAAGGTTAACAAAGCAATTTTGAGAACAAGGCTACCTAAATTCTATCAGCATATTGATTGCACTATGCACGGGGGTAATACACTCAATCCCTGCTACTTCAATTTTCGGCATAGCATACAAAGCCCTCCCCCGCCCTTCCTTCGGCAATTCCGACCATGGCACCATCTTGCTCCAACGTCTTATAGGCGGAAACTCAAACTGGATGTCCCAGCGACTAGGACCATTCATCATTGGTCTGACAAATCGGAATCCACTCTTCAAGATTGATTTGATCAAGCAGACTGGGATATGTTCCGGTTAGCCTCAGAGAACAACATTGATCTATACGCTGACTCTGTGAGTGAGTTTATAAGGAAGTGCATTGGAGATGTTGTACCCACTGTGACTATTAAAAAATACCCTAACCAGAAACCATGGATGGTTGGCAGCATTTGCGCAAAACTGAATGCGGGAACCACTGCATTTAACTTGTTAAGGATAGGGGGCAGTATTTTCACTTTGGATGAATTGCGTGCCCATAGTGAACTGCATCCTACTCTGTCCTAGATTGCTAATATATAAATATTATATATTATATATATGTATTATTATTACTATTGGATAGAAAACACTCAGAAGTTTCTGAAACTGTTTCAATTATGTCTATGAGTATAACAGAACTCATAGGGCAGGCAAACTTCCAAACAAGAAGTGAAATTCTGAATGTGGGTCAACTTTAACCTCTTGAACCTATAGGGGCGCTGTGTCATTATTGGATAAAAAGACGTGCCCGTTTTAAGCGCAATATTTTGTCACGAAAAGATGCTCGACTATGCATGGAATTGACAGCCTTGGAAAGATACAACTCTGACGTCTCCAAAACTGCAAAGATATTATCTGTGCGTGCCCCAGAACTAATGCAACAGGCGAAACCAAGATGATGTTTCATACAGGAAATGCCCCGGATTCTGAAGGCGCTGTGTTCCAATGTCTCCTTATATGGCTGTGAATGCGCCAGGAATGAGCCTGCGCTTTCTGTATATTCCCCCAGGTGTCTGCAGCATTGTGACGTGTTTGTAGGCATATCATTGGAAGATTGACCATAAGAGACTACATTTACCTGGTGTCCCGCCCGGTGTCCTGTGTGCCTAATCAGTAAGTCCATGCTCGTTCCATTTCTTCAAAATTGCCACGATGGATTTTATCGTCGATTGATATGTGAAAAACACCTTGAGGATTGATTCTAAACATCGTTTGCCATGTTTCTCTCGATATTATGGAGTTAATTTGGAAAAAAGTTTGCGTTTTAATGACTTATTATTATTATTTTTCCTTACCCAAACGTGATGAACAAAACGGAGAGATTAGTTGACACAAATAATATTTTTTTGTAAAAACGGAACATTTTCTATCTAATTGAGAGTCCCCTTATTGAAAACATCTGAAGTTCTTCAAAGGTAAATTATTTTATTTGAATGCTTTTATTATGATTTTATTTGAATGCTTTTTTTCACGATACCGGATCCGGGATGGCTCGACGCAAGAAGTTAACGTCATCGCCCCTTCCTGTCGCAACAAGATATGGATCTGGTAGCATTTCCTACGCCTTCCACTAGATGTCCTCATTCAGTAGAAAGTGGAATGGAGCATTTGCTGTAAACTTTGACCGAATGGGAGGGGAAATAGTCACTGTCCCGACAGAATGCCATTTTCCTGTGGCGCATTTCTCTGTGGGTGCCACCGCCGTTCCATTTGGCTGCAGATGAAAACATATGATCCGGTTGGAACGTTATTGGATATATATGAAAATAACATTCTGAAGATTGATTCTCTACTAAGTTTGACCAGTTTATTCGACCTGGAATATATCTTCTTGAAGTTTTCGTCGAGTTGTCCTGGACCAGCAGTCAGTTTTTGGGCACGTGAGCTGAAGTGGTAGCAAATGCAGCTAATTGGACACTAGTAATGGTTGTCCTTCTGTAGCTCAGTTGGTAGAGCATGGCGCTTGTAATGCCAGGGTAGTGGGTTCAATCCCCGGGACCACCCATACGTAGAATCTATGCACACATGACTGTAAGTCGCTTTGGATAAAAGCGTCTGCTAAATGGCATTTATTATTATAATGGACATTAGGGAACAAAACAACAATTTATTGTGGAACTAGGACTGTTATCTGGCGTAGCTTCTAAAAAATGTGGCTTGTCACCTAAAATGTGGCATGTCACCTAAAACCCTGACAAACTTTTACAGATGCACAATAGAGAGCATCCTGTCGAGCTGTATCACAGCCTGGTACGACAACTGCACAGCTCTCAACTGCAAGGCTCTCCAGATTGTGGTGCAGTCTGATGAACACATCACCGGTGGCAAACTACTTGTCCTCCATAACACCTATAGCATCCGATGTCAGAGGAAGGCCAAAAGATCGTCAAGGACAACAATCACCTGAGCCACCCCCTGTTCACACCACTACCATCCAGAAGGTGAGGTCAGTACAGGTGCATCAAAGCTGGGGCTGAGAGACTGAAGAACAGCTTTTATCTCTAGGTCATTGGACTGCTAAACAGCAAGTACTAACTCAGAGAGGCTGCTGCCTACAATGTGACCCAATCACTGGCCACTCTAATAAATGGATCACTAGTCACTCTAAACAATTCCACTTTAAATAATGCCACTTTAATTCTTAATAATGTTTACATGTCTTACATTACTCTTCATATGTATATACTGTATTTTATACCATCTATAGCACCTTGCCTATTCAACTTGGCCATCACAGATCCATATATTTCTAGATTACTTGTTAGATATTACCGCACTGTCGGAACTAGAAGCACAAGCATTTCATTACACTCGCATTAACATCTGCTAACTATGTGTATGTCACCAAAAACATTTGATTTGTATATTTTAAAGGCTCTTTGCTGGATTTTTATCGTCCGAATTCTGCTCTGCATGCATTATTGTGTTTTACGTAGTACACAGATTATATTTTTGCAGAATTCTGCACGCGGAGTCTCAATCTGGTGTTTTTTGTGAATTATTGGTTGGTGAGAACAGTCTGTCTTTGTCTCTCTCTATCTTCTTCTCTCGCTATCTCCCTCCCTTTGACTCTCTCTATGCGCTTATCTTCTCCTTACCGTCTGTTGACCACCACATGTATATTTATAACCCATTAATCCACATTGACTTCTAAAGTGGTGTGATGATGTAATCGATTTGTGTCCGCGCTCTCTGCATCCGTCACAATCAGATGAAATGTCTTTGTGCTATTTTGTCTGTTCTCAAACTGACTTCTAAGACTATCTTAGCAGAGATTAGTTAAACCAAGTATTTACATGACAATTACTTTATTTAGAGACATCTGTTTAACTATCAGACTTTCTATGCACTCTGTCTTAGTCTCCCTCTATCTTTCTCTATATGTCTTGCTCTTCATCTCTATCTCTCACTTTGTGTGTGACTGTGTCTGTGTGTGTTTGTGTGTGGATGGGTGTCTGTGCGCATGCGTCAAAGTATGTGCGTGCGGTTGTATATCTCACAGCATGCTTGTCTCTTACAGACAGATGAATGCTTCAGATGCCACCAACACTAGCAGCTCTGTTAAAAGTTAGATTAGACTAACTTTCTGATAGTCTGATAGTCTTGTACCAGACTTCCAAGCTCTCAAAAGTTTCAACCATTTTCTCTTTCTTTCTATCTATCTAACTCATTTTCTTCTTTTTGTGCTCTTACCAATTTTCAGGGCTCTCCAGAGGTCAGCTGAGAGAATCAAAGACCTGTCATGTTTCCTGTTTCCCTTTTGGAGTGACCAGTCGCTCAGCAGGCCCATGCTGTTCTGCTCTTTGTACTGCGGCTCGGGATGGAGGACAGGCACAATGGAGCCACAATGGCCAACCATTTTCTATTCCTTTCTATCCCCCTCTCCAGGGATGTGGACTCTAGTCCCGTAGCAAATTTTGCGACTTGAGATTTGACTTGGCAAAAATAAAAAACACTTTTCACTCAACTGTTGACTACCACATGTATATTTATACCCCACAAATCCACCTTAAGACTTTTAATGTGGTGTAATGATGTATTCTATTTGTGTATGCTCACTCTGCATCCGTCATACTCAGACTAAATGTCTATTGTGTTATTTTGTCTCTTCTCGAACTGACTTCTAAGACTATCTTAGCAGAGATTAGTTAAACCAAGTATTTACATGACAATACATTTATTTAGAGACATCTGTTTAACTATCAGATGTTCTATAGTCTCCCTCTATCTTTCTCTATATGTCTTGCTCTCCATCTCTATCTATCTCTCACAATTATCTCTATCTCACTTTGTGTGTGTGACTGTGTGTGTGCATGTGTGTGTATACATATGTGCATGCGTCTGTGTATGTGCGTGCGGTTGTGTATCCCACAGCATGCTTGTCTCTTGCAGACAGATCAATGGTTAAGATAGACCCTAGACAATGTGGAGAGGCTGTATTAATTAACACAGAGCAGGACCATGGATCTCTGACCGCTCTCTGACCATGTGTGGTTGCTTACGTCTCAATCACTCTGTAGTACAAGTACTGTATGTGTGTAGTTCATAACTCAGTTATAGAGAGCTTTGAGCTTCAGGTGATACATCAGAAGGGGAAGTAAAGGTTAAATTATATAGGCACAGACATATGTTGCACATCACTACTTCACAGGAGAGGCAATTGAACGTAAACATAAATGTTTTATCACAGTGCGTTATTTGACAGAAATTCCTTCTGGAAGATGTGAACTTTCTTGTGCCTTAAAAACAAAAGTGTATACCATCTGTGATTGGCTGAGATAATGGATGACCTGGACATGCCGAGAGATGAGTTTGAATAGGTCTGCCATGTAGCTTCTGTCTGTAACATGAGCTGCTCAATATGTGTAGGCAATCCTTTTTAACACAGCTTTTGTTAGAGATATCAGTAAGAACTGCAGCTCCAATTTTGCTACTGCTTCCCGCTTTCTGGAGAACAATTGTGCCATCCTGACTCTCTCTGACTGAAAATAAATCAGACAATGAGGAAATCCCTGGTTTAGGTAAAAACATTTAATTGAACCAGACATTGTAGATTCTTCTGAAACAGCGATCAACAGTGTTGTTTTAACGGAAGAATTTGACCAAGTTTTGAATTTAGTGGAATGCCAGTTTGAAGCAGAGTATTTTAGCTAAAGTGGTTGTGAAAATTCTAGCATTTGATTGCAAATATGCGGAGGGGGGTCGAATAGAGAACAAGCAGAAGGCTGTTGTGCAAAACACCTGTCTCCGGATTACATCTTCAAACTAAGGGCAATCAATGCATCCGTAGAGAGTTTAGCTAGCTACATTTTCAGATATGACATGTTTCTAATTTTGTCAGAAAGTCATTTTCATTGCAAGTTAAAGCATACTGTTAGCTAGTTAGCTAACATTAGCTGGCTGGCTCGCTAGCTAACGTTGCATGCATGATCAGTGTAGTTCTATAATTCTTATCTCAGGAAGCCATTTGCATTGCTAGTCATAGCCTAATGTTAACTAGCTAGCTAACATTGAACCTACATAGTTGGTTAGCTTTAACTCCACTTTTAGAAAAAAAAGGTTCTATCTAGAACATAAAATAGGTATTTGGCTGTCCCCATAGGAGCACCCTTTGAAGAACCCTTTTTGGTTCCAGGTAGAACCCTTTTCACAGCTACTTCTGCTTGGAACTAAAGAGTTCCACCTTGAACCAAAAAAGGTTCTACCTGGAACCAATAAGGGGTCTCCTATGGAGACACCCGAAGCGGCCTTATGGAACCATTTTTTCTAAGAGTGTACATGTAGATTCATGCATGGTGGCTAGCTATAACAATCAGTTTGTATTGTTAGTAGTAAGGTTTGGGATTATTGCCACATTCAAAACAGCTTGGAATTCTCCGACTTCAGTGCCTTCAAGATAACTGGGGGAAAAAACGAGCTCCAACTTGGAATTCCACCCTGGGAACTCGTGCTTCTTTCTAGAGCCCAGACTTTCAGACCTGAAGATCAATGATTTTATGATTTGACCTTGTATTTGTTTAACTTCCCAGTTGTTTTGAAAGCACCATTTACATTTTAGCAAGCTAGCTAGCTAGCTACATATCTAAATGAAATACTCCACTTGTCAGATCATTACATGACCCATCATGTTAGCCAGGTGTGTCTGGGGGTGATTATGGTCATCTATCGTATCAAATGAACATGTGTACATGTCAAGACAAAAAAGACTACTTTCAAAACTTTTAGTCTTGAAATCTTTGGTTGTTTAAAAAAAATACAATTTAAAATGTTGCTACATACTGTAGGACTGAATCGAGCTGGTCGGTCACATACTGGAATGCAATTGTGGAGCAGGAACTCCATATATTGGCTCAGACAGTCATATTTGATTGTGGCAACTTAGCAAGGAACTCTGAATATGGACATAGAGCCTTGCTCATGACAATTGCACACCTACATACAATCTTCATTAGCCACAAGCCTGCGTGACAGGGGGGCAGTATTGAGTAGCTTGGATGAATAAGGTGCCCAGAGTAAACTACCTGCTACTCTGTCCCAGATGCTAATATATGCATAGTATTAGTAGTATTGGATAGAAAACACTCTGAAGTTTCTAAAACTGTTCAAATTATGTCTGTGAGCATAACAAAAAAACTCACAAATCCAACCAGGAAGTGGGAAATCTGAGGTTTGTAGTTTTTTAACTCTTTGCCATTCCAATATACAGTGTAAATGGGACCATATTGCACTTCCTACGGCTTACACTAGATGTCAACAGTATTTAGAACTTTGTTTGATGCTTCTACTGTGAGGTGGGGCGAATGAGAGGGGATTGATCCAGGTGTCTGGTAGAGTGCAACAGGCTCTGAGGCGCGGTCACGAGAGAGTTAGCTCTCATTCCATTTCAACAGACATAGGAATTCTCTGGTTGGAATATTATTGAAGATGTATGATAAAAACATCCCAAAGATTGATTCTATACTTAGTTTGACAAGTTTCTACAGGCTGTAACGGAACTTTTTGAACTTTTAGTCCGACATCCGGCTGGACCCGAAAGCGCATTTGGATTTGTTTAGCAAACGTCCTAACAAAATAATCTATTTGGACATAAATTATGAACTTTATCGAACAAATCAAACATTTATTGTGGAACTGGATTCTGATGAAGATCATCAAAGGTAAGTGAATATTTATAATGCTATTTCTGACTGATGTTGACTACAAAATATGGCGGATATCTTTTTGGCTGCTTGGTCGTCTGAAAACTGTACTCAGATTATTGCATGGATTGCTTTTTCCGTAAAGCTGTTTTGAAATCTGACACAGCGGTTGCATTAAGAAGAAGTATATCTCTAATTCCATGTATAACACTTGTATTTTCATCAATATTTATGATGAGTATTTCTGTAAATTGATGTTGCTCTCTGCAAAATCGCCACATGTTTTAGAACTACTGAATGTAACGCGCCAATGTAAAATGAGATGTTTTCATATAAATATTCACTTTATCGAACAAAACATACATGTATTGTGTAACAGGAAGTACTATGAGTGTCATCTGATGAAGATCACCAAAGGGTAGTCATTCATTTTATCTCTATTTGTGCATTTTGTGACTGCTCTCTTTGGCTGGAAAAATCGCTGTGTTTTTCTGTGAGTTGGTGGTGACCTAACATAATCGTTTGTGGTGCTTTCGCTGTAAAGCCTTTTTGAAATGTGGCTGGATTAATGATAATTGTATCTTTAAAATGGTGTCAAATTTTAATTATGAGATGTTATTGTTTTGAATTTGGCGCCCTGCACTTTCACTGGCTGTTGGTGAGGTGGGGCGCTACCGTCCCACAAATGCTAGAGAGGTTAATCAAAAATCCTCATAGTATTTGAACGGCATCCATCACTCCTTTGTGTACATCTGTCTCACAGACAGTCTGTACTGCAGCTATGTGCTAGAGATCCAACCATCTCTTGGCCAGACCACCATTCATTGCAACTGGCCAATGCTGGTACCACTGGTTCCAGCTTGTCAGCTTCTTCACACTGACACCTACTTGCCTGTTCTCTGCTTCATAGAGAATCACAAGACTAAGCAAAACGGTGCTCCCACAGCTCATCTCGCCTTCTCGGGCCGCTAGTGCGGCTCCTCTTGCATTCTCAACCCCGCTCCTCCTCCCTCGCCACTCATATGACTCCACACGCTATCTCAGTGGCTCCTTCTCGCCTTCTCGGCAATTCTCCTGGCTCCACAGTGCACCTCCCACCTCCTCAGAGCCCCATCTTTGTTCCCTCTAGCCAATTTGAATTCCTGGAAAATCCAGATGCACCATTAATGCATCCGAGACCTTCACACCTGCTATTTTCCCCATGGAACAAAGCCCAGTTGACAAATTATTACAAACAGTAACCACCCAAGCAGAAGCGTTTTAAAACTCAGAAATAGAGATAAAATGAATCCCTGACCTTTGATGATCTTCATATGGTGGCACTCAGAAGACATTCATTTACTCAATACATGTTCCTTTTGTTCGATAAAGTCCCTTTACATCCAAAAACCTCAGTTTTGTTCGTGCGTTTTCTTCAGAAATGCACAGGCTCAAACAATGTTTATATTCAATTCTCAGGTTGTTTTTAGCCTAAATTATCGATAATATTTCAACCGGACAATAACGTTGTCAATATAAAAGGTAAACCAGAAATGCACTCTCTCGGGATTGCGCATGAAAAAGCTCTGTGACAAGTCAGGGTCCACTCATTCAGACTGGTCTTACTCCCTCATTTATAAGAATACAAGCCTGAAACAATTTCTAAAGACTTTTGACATCTAGTGAAAGGCATAGGAACTGCAAATTGAGTCAGAGCTAGACAAGCATTTGTGTAAGTTTATCGATAGCCTAGCATAGCATTATGCCTTGCTAGCAGCAGGCAACCTTGTCACTAAAATCAGAAAAGCAATCAAATTCAATTGTTTACCTTTGATGAACTTCGGATGTTTTCACTCACGAGACTCCCAGGCCAAAGTTAATTTTTTCCCAAAATATTATTTTTGTTGGCGAAATAGCTCCGTTTGTTCTTCACGTTTGGCTGAGAAATCGACCGGAAATTGCGGTCACGACAACGGCGAAAAATATTCCAAATTAGCTCCATAATATCGACAGAAACATGGCAAATGTGGTTTATAATCAATCCTCAAGGTGTTTTTCAAATATCTATTCGATAATATATCAACCGGGACAATTAGTTTCTTAGTAGGAGCGATTGGAATAATGTCTACCTCTGTATTTTACGTGAGAATTTCTCTGGGAGCATCAGCTGACCACTTGCGCAATGAAGCCGTCTACGGGTATTCTTCAACATAAATGCGTAAAACTACGTTACAATGCAGTAGACACCTTGGGGAATACGTAGAAAGCGTAATTTGGTTGATAGGGCATTCACAGCTCAATAGGGACGCATCGGAATGCAGGGCTTTCAAAAGATGAGTCACTTTCGTATTGGATTTTTCTCAAGCTTTCGCCTCTAACATCCGTTCTGTTATACTCACAGACACTATTTTTACAGTTTTGGAAACTTTAGAGTGTTTTCTATACTAAGCTGGCAATTATATGCATATTCTAGCATCTTGTCCTGACAAAATATCCTGTTTAATTTGGGAACGTCATTTTTCCAAAAATGAAAATACTGCCCCCTAATACAGGTTTTAATGGATTTGTCTCAGGTTTTCGCCTGCCAAATCAGTTCTGTTATACTCACAGACACATGAAGGGTATTGAATTAAAGCTACACTCGTTGTGAATCCAGGCAACAAGTCAGATTTTTAAAATGCTTTTCGGCGAAAGCATGAGAAGCTATTATCTGATAGCATGTAACACCCCAAAAGACCCGCAGGGGACGTAAACAAAATAATTAGCATAGTCGGCGCAACACAAACTGCACAAATAAAATTTTAAACATTCATTACCTTTGACCATCTTCTTTGTTGGCACTCTTAGATGTCCCATAATCACTATTGGGTATTTTTTTATTAAATTGGTCCATATATAGCCTAGATATCGATCTATGAAGACTGTGTGATAAACGGAAAAAAATAGCATTTCATAACGTAACGTCATTTTTTAAAATTCAAAAAGTCGACGATAAACTTTCACAAAACACTTTGAAATACTTTTGTAATGCAACTTTAGGTATTAGTAAACGTTAATAAGCGATCAAATTAATCACAAGACTAAGTGTTTTCTATAGGGGTCCGTCTTCAAATACTGTCCGTGTATTTCTCAACCAAAATATCCGGTCGGAGACCTGAAGAAAAAGCCTGTCTCTTGTTCGTTTGACCAAGAAACAAACAATTGGCAAATGACAAGACTGTTGACATCGTGTGGAAACTGTAGGTACTGCAACCTCTGCCCTATTTAATGTCTTTCGCCCATAACAATGGGTTGAAGCGGCGGATGGATATATTTTTCCACTTTCAGTGATCAGATTTTCCTGCACTTTTCAATTACATTTAACATTTACACTTAAGTAATTTAGCAGACGCTCTTATCCAGAGCGACTTACAAATTGGATGAAACGCACGTTCTGTTAAAGTCACAGCCGTGATTCAACCAGTTTTATAAACGTCTGAGTGTTTTCTATCCACACATACTAATCATATGCATATACTATATTGCTGGCATGAGTAGCAGGGTGCTGAAATGTTGCGCGATTTTTAACAGAATGTTCTAAAAAGTAGAGGGTCGACTGAAGAGGTTAAGAGTTTTGGCTACTTTAGAGTGTTTTCTATCCTAAGCTGGCAATTATATGCATATCATATCTTTTGGGCCCGAGTAACAGGTCGTTTAATTTGGGCATGCTTTTCATCCAAAATTCCGAATGCTGCCCCCTACCCTAGAGAGGTTAACCCATCCAACCCCTACCAAGTCGGGCCGGGACTGGCTTGCTGCATGCACTCTGGACCGGCCATGGTGGCTGCCACTGCCTGACTCATGGGTTTCCTCGAGTTCTTGCTCCTCTGGAGTTATTCCTTTCAGATGCAACACTTCTCAGGGAAACCAACTTTAGTCCTTCATGCATATTTTAAAACACTCGTCCGACCATCATGGTACTCTATCGAAAGACGTACCAAACTAGGAAATAAGGCAGCAGTTATGAAGGCAAACTCAGAGTAAGATATGCTGAAGAACGCAAAGACAGGTCTACAGAGTTTGCTCCAGAGGACAACCTGGCTAAGTCCTTTGTGGATATTTACTGCTTCCTGGTTCCTACAATAAGAGAAGAACTACCATGAATCCCTCTCCCTCTCCACTTCTACCTTTACTGCGCTGGACGTTCCAGCACAACCTTGGTCCACGACCAGGGCCGTTCTATGCTCTGGACGTTCCAGCACAACCTTTATCCACGACCAGGGCCTTTCTATGCTCTGGACGTTCCAGCACAACCTTTGTCCACGACCAGGGCCTTTCTATGCTCTGGACGTTCCAGCACAACCTTTGTCCACGACCAGGGCCTTGCTATGCTCTGGACGTTCCAGCACAACCTTTGTCCATGACCAGGGCCCTTCCATGCACTGAGCAGTCCTGAGCAGTCCTGTACGAGACAAATTTCATGCACACCTTTTAGTTTTCTCAGTAAAAGCTAGAATTTCTAAGCAAACAGCTGGAGGCAGGGCTTTCTCCTATAGAGCTCCATTTTTATGGAACGGTCTGCCTACCCGTGTCAGAGACGCAAACTCGGTCTCAACCTTTAAGTCTTTACTGAAGACTCATCGCTTCAGTGGGTCATATGATTGAGTGTAGTCTGGCCCAGGAGTGGGAAGGTGAACGGAAATGCTCTGGAGCAACGAACCGCCCTTGCGGGGCTGAGTCATTGGCTTACTGGGGCTCTCTCATGCCGTCCCTGCAGGGGGTGCGTCACCTGAGTGGGTTGATTTACTGTTGTGGTCATCCTGTGGTCATCCTGTCTGGGTTGGTGCCCCACCCTTGGGCTGTGCCGTGACGGAGATCTTTGTGGGCTATACTCGGCCTTGTCTCAGGATGGTAAGTTGGTGGTTGAAGATATCCCTCTAGTGGTGTGGGGGCTGTGCTTTGGCAAAGTGGGTGGGGTTATATTCTTCCTGTTTGGCCCTGTCCGGGGGTGTCCTCGGATGGGGCCACAGTGTCTCCTGACCCCTCCTGTCTCAGCCTCCAGTATTTATGCTGCAGTAGTTTGTGTCGGGGGGCTAGGGTCAGTTTGTTATATCTGGAGTACTTCTCCTGTCCTATTCGGTGTCCTGTGTGAATCTATGTGTGCGTTCTCTAATTCTCTCCTTCTTTCTTTCTCTCTCTCGGAGGACCTGAGCCCTAGGACCATGCCCCAGGACTACCTGGCATGATGACTCCTTGCTGTCCCCAGTCCACCTGGCCATGCTGCTGCTCCAGTTTCAACTGTTCTGCCTTACTATTATTTGACCATGCTGGTCATTTATGAACATTTGAACATCTTGGCCATGTTCTGTTATAATCTCCACCCGGCACAGCCAGAAGAGGACTGGCCACCCCACATATGCTCTCTCTAATTCTCTCTTTCTTTCTCTCTCTCGGAGGACCTGAGCCCAAGGACCGTGCCCCAGGACAACCTGACATGATGACTCCTTGCTGTCCCCAGTCCACCTGACTGTGCTGCTGCTCCAGTTTCAACTGTTCTGCCTTGTTATTATTCGACCATGCTGGTCATTTATGAACATTTGGACATCTTGGCCATGTTCTGTTATAATCTCCACCCGGCACAGCCAGAAGAGGACTGGCCACCCCACATAGCCTGGTTCCTCTCTAGGTTTCTTCCTAGGTTTTGGCCTTTCTAGGGAGTTTTTCCTAGCCACCGTGCTTCTACACCTGCATTGCTTGCTGTTTGGGGTTTTAGGCTGGGTTTCTGTACAGCACTTTGAGATATCAGCTGATGTACGAAGGGCTATATAAATACAATTTGATTGTTTGATTGAATATTTGTAAAATAAGAATTTCTTGAATGTATAGTTGGCTTGAGGTTTTAAAGTCATTGAAATTTGGAGCTATTGCAATTTTGTCATGTCCTGTGTACTTTGTGTAATTTACCGATTGTCTCTAACTAGCCCCATAGGGATAGCAAAGTCAACCTAAAATGACCATATTCATTACAACGGGTCGCGTGCAGCTGCACTTTGAATTTATGATTTGTGTTTGTGTGCTCCCGGCTGTGGGCATGTGGGTAGGATGGAAACAAACCAAACCTTCATTTACATTGTGATGCGGCCTCAACCACAAAACTCTGTTTTGGATGAGACTGTTTTAATGATCAAAATGATCCTATTTACAATTTGTAGTCAATTTTGACAGTATAATAAATGTTTCTGACTGCTATCGATGCCACACAGGCTGTTTTCTAAATGAGAAGTTGGTTTTTAGGGGCAGTTCCTTTGTACAGTTACTGTATTCTGACACGACCAGGACAACTTAACTGTAAATACAAATGAATGTATCAGCATAACAGAACAACACAAGTCCAAACATGACAGATAAGAAGCTACATAGCCTCTAGGCCATATGGATATAAAGAGACATGAGCTCCCAAAAAATCATGTAGAATGGAATAAGACCTCTATTATTCATTTAATTGAATCCATTTCTTTTTAGATTACATAACATTTCACTACACATCATTTAAGGGCGTATGTGCAGGTAACTGCCAAAGCAATGGGAACATTTGAGTAAATGAGGGATGCAAAGTTAATTGAAAGGAGGTGCTTCAACATAGGTGTAGGTGAGTAGGTGAGTTATAAAGCAATTATTATCCTTCATGCTATCGGTCATGTATAAAAATGCCCATTTGGCTATTATTTTGGCTACTATGGCTAAAAAATAATCTCAGTGACTTTGAGTGAGGATTCTCAAAGGAGCATATGGCATTTAAAGTGTGTGTGTGTGTGTGTTTCAGTCACCAGATCTTAACCCAATTATTTGAGTTTCTAGAGTGGCGCCTGAGACAGCATTTTCCAATCAACAAAACACCAAATTATGTAATTTCTAATGAAGAATGGTGTTGCATCTCTCCCACAGTGTTCCAGACACTTGTAGAATCTGTGTCAAGGCACACTGAAGCTGTTCTGGCTGCTCATGGTGGCCCCCAATGCCCTAATATAACACTACGTTGATGTGTCCTTTTGTTGGGCTGTTACCTTCATTTTCAATGTTTTGTTCACCTACAATCTAACCACCAAGCTGGGTTTATTTTCCTTTCTGGCTGCCCTCAATGTGTAACGGTCGTCGTATGAAGAAGGTGTGGAACAAAGCGCAACGTGGTACGTGTTCATGATCTTTATTAACTGAACACTGAAATAACAAAGAGAATGAACGAAAACCAAAACAGTCCTTTCAGGTGCAGAAAGACACAAAACAGAAAACAACTACCCACAAAAACCCTGTGGGGAAAAGCTACCTAAGTATGGTTCTCAATCAGAGACAACGATCGACAGCTGTCCATGATTGAGAACCATACCCGGCCCAAAACAAAGAAATAGAAACACATAGATAAAGAACATAGAATGCCCACCCAAATCACACCCTGACCAATCCAAAAATAGAGACATAAAAAGCTCTCTACGGTCAGGGCGTGACCCAATGATACACAGTGATTACACAGTGCAATGAAATGCTGACTTGCAGATTAACCTGTCGACAATCCAACAGCAATAGCACAATCACTAAATATAATGTTAAATAACCCAATAGCTTGAGGATGCTGAGTGCTAACACTAGCTTATTAGCATTATCCCAACCAATATGCCGAGGGAGACTCGCAAGTTAGCTACCACAACCCTAAACAAACCTTTGGCTAACACTTTGACTCTCTTGCTGTTAAAATTTGACTTTTTTTATTTTTATGATTTAGTTATTTATTTATTATTTTTCAAAAGGTTCAGTGCTGAACCAAAAACCTAATGACGCCACTGGTCTTCTCTAACATAACAGAGATGCTAATGTAAGTGCCATCCTAATGTTGGACTCTAATTTAATGTGACATACCTCACAAATATGAAGTCTTGTTAGTGTCAGAAACTGAAATACTTTTTCACTCTCTCAATGTCTCTCTCTCTCTTTCTCTATCTATCGCCTTTTCCCTCTGCCTGTCTCTCTCTCTCCCTCTGCCTGTCTCTGTCGCTCTCTCTCCCTCTGCCTGTCTCTGTCTCTCTCTCCCTCTGCCTGTCTGTCTCTCTCTCTCCCTCTGCCTGTCTCTCTCTCTCTCTCCCTCTGCCTGTCTGTCTCTCTCTCTCCCTCTGCCTGTCTCTGTCTCTCTCTCTCCCTCTGCCTGTCTCTCTGTCTCTCCCTCTGCCTGTCTCTCTCTCTCTCTCTCCCTCTGCCTGTCTCTGTCTCTCTCTCTCCCCCTGCCTCTCTCTCTCTCTCTCTCTATCCCTCTGCCTGTCTCTCTCTCTCTCCCTCTGCCTGTCTCTCTCTCTCTCCCTCTGCCTGTCTCTCTCTCTCTCCCTCTGCCTGTCTCTCTCTCTCTCCCTCTGCCTGTCTCTGTCTCTGTCTCTCTCTCTCCCTCTGCCTGTCTCTGTCTCTCTCTCTCCCTCTGCCTGTCTCTGTCTCTCTGCCTGTTTCTCTCTCTCTCCCTCTGCCTGTTTCTCTCTCTCTCTCTCCCTCTCTCCCTCTGCCTGTTTTTCTCTCTCTCCCTCTGCCTGTCTCTGTCTCTCTCTCTCCCTCTGCCTGTTTCTCTCTCTCCCTCTGCCTGTTTCTCTCTCTCTCCCTCTGCCTGTTTCTCTCTCTCTCCCTCTGCCTGTTTCTCTCTCTCTCCCTCTGCCTGTCTCTCTCTCTCTCCCTCTGCCTGTCTCTGTCTCTGTCTCTCTATTTTCCCTCCACTTATCTTCTCCTTACCGTCTGTTGACTTCCACATGTATATTTATAACCCATGAATCCACATTGACTTTTAAAGTGGTGTGATGATGTAATCTATCTGTGTCTGCTCTCTCTGCATCCGTCACAATCAGACTAAATGTCTGCTGTGTTCGTCTGTTACTAACTGACCACTGAGTCTATTTTAGCAGAGATTATCTAAACCAAGTATTACCATGATAATTCATATATTATACAACTTTCTCTTTCTAGAATTCAGTCGTCATAGCAGCTGAAGGTCAGTCCCATTCAAACTGCCTACTCTACCTACTGTACAGTTGAGTACATCTTGTACAGCGTCAGTCCTATGACTCAGGCATGACTTAATCTCTCTCAATCACATAAGACCTTTCACTCATGACGTGGTCAAAGAGCAGAGTGGAAGCAAAGAGTAATCCCATCAATAATAAAACACTCATCTCATCAGCACAGAACTATGCAGGAAAGCAGTGGAGGCTGGTGGGAGGAGCTATGGGAGGACAGGCTCATTGCAATGGCTGGAATGGAATAAATGGAACAGAGTCAATCATTCAAATTCAGCTATTACAATGAGCCATCCTCCTATAACTCCTTCCACCAGCCTCCACTGCATGAACGGTCCCACTGAGGTTTTGTGCATTTCAAACAGGGCTAAGAGAGCTTTGATCCCACAGTCACAGAACTCCCTCTATATTGACAGTTATGACAACAGACAGTCAAATACACAGAATTAATCTACCATGTTAAATGAATGGTTTCCCCAAATCAAGGCCTAAATGACAGCTGTGAAGAGTTATGAAGCTGTAATGAATATGACACTTGAAAGGAATAAATATGACCTATTTTAAGTAGACTACTAATCAGACTTGACAAGATGTTTAAGAGCGACTGTCTCGTTCCACCTCTCTCTTTCCATAGCTCTCTGCCTCCTCCTTTTTCTCTCTCTCTTTCTCTCCACCTCTTGCCTTCTCTCTCCAATCTCCCTCCTTCAGAATATTCAGGAATGATCCTTTCTCTACACCTTGCAACCTTCTTTTTTCTTTGTATACAGACACATCTCTCTCTCTCTCTCTCTCTCTCTCTCTCTCTCTCTCTCTCTCTCTCTCTCTCTCTCTCTCTCTCTCTCTCTTTCTCTCTAATGATGATGCCTCTCTCGTACTGGGGCGCCCCTCTTTTCCTGCTTTGATGTGCTCTCAGATAGGCCAAGGATCAGGCAGAGGCTCCTCTGTGATTGGATCTTTATCCAGGGGGATAGAAAGAGAGTTGTGGCCCAGGAGGGCAGGACCTCATTAGGATTGAGAGAGAGGACGGATGTAGAGAGAGGGGCATGGAGAGACCTGAGAGACAGGAAGGATGTAGAGAGAGGGGCATGGAGACAACTGAGATAGAGGAAGGATGGAGAGAAATAGGTAGAGATAGAGAGGGCAGGAGAGATGGAGAAATGAAGGATGGAGAAAGAGGGGAATGGAAAGAGCTGAGAGAGAGGATGGAGAGAGAGGGGCATTGAGAGACCTGAGCTAGAGGAAGCATGGAGAAAGATAGATAGGGTCAAAGAGGGCAGGAGAGATGGAGAGAGGAGAGTTGGGTAGACAAGAGACATTGAAGAGTGGGAAGAGATGAGAAAGGGTGACACAAAAAAGCAGAAACACAAACAGAGCCTCAAGAACATACTTAGATCTGAAGACCAAAGACACCATCTCCACCACACTGCTGAATTGGTCAAATACAGGAATTGGCCAAGAGCAGGGTACAGTATGGCTGCAGAGACAATGGCAGGGATTTGGGCTCTCTTCTTTTGATGTTTAACAAAGAGGACAGAGGAAGAGATGACAGAAAATACACAGTCTCAATACCCATCACTACTGCATCAGAATTGGCCAAGAGCAGGGTACAGCATGGCTGCAATGACAAGGGCAAGGATTTTGGGTGGCAGCTTAGCCTAATGGTTAGAGCATTGGACTCGTAACCGAAAGGCTGCAAGATCAATTCCCCAAGCTGACAAGGTACAAATCTGTCATTCTGCCTGTGAACAAGGCAGTTAACCCACTGTTCCTAGGCCATCATTGAAAATAAGAATTTGACTTGCCTAGTAAAAAAAGGTACAATTTGGCATCTCTTCTTTTGATGTTTAACAAAGCAGACAGAGAAAGAGGTGACAGAAAATACAGTCGAAATACCCATCACTATTCCATCACTACACGCTGTCTCTACTTATCACTACTCCATCACTACACGCTGTCTCTACTTATCACTACCACATCACTACACACTGTCTCTACTTATCACTACTCCATCACTACACACTGTCTCTACTTATCACTACTCCATCACTACACACTGTCTCTACCCATCACTACCACATCACTTCACACTGTCTCTACTTATCACTACTCCATCACTACACACTGTCTCTACTTACCACTACCACATCACTTCACACTGTCTCTACTTATCACTACTCCATCACTACACACTGTCTCTACTTATCACTACTCCATCACTACACACTGTCTCTACTTATCACTACCACATCACTACACACTATAACTACCCATCACTAGTCACTGTCTCTACCATCACTACTCCACCACTCCACCCTGTTACTACTCATCACTACCCCATCACTACACACTGTCTCTACCCATCACTACCACATCACTTCACACTGTCTCTACTTATCACTACTCCATCACTACACACTGTCTCTACTTACCACTACCACATCACTTCACACTGTCTCTACTTATCACTACTCCATCACTACACACTGTCTCTACTTACCACTACCACATCACTACACACTGTCTCTACTTATCACTACCACATCACTTCACACTGTCTCTACTTATCACTACTCCATCACTACACACTGTCTCTACTTATCACTACTCCATCACTACACACTGTCTCTACCCATCACTACCACATCACTTCACACTGTCTCTACTTATCACTACTCCATCACTACACACTGTCTCTACTTACCACTACCACATCACTTCACACTGTCTCTACTTATCACTACTCCATCACTACACACTGTCTCTACTTATCACTACTCCATCACTACACACTGTCTCTACTTATCACTACCACATCACTACACACTATAACTACCCATCACTAGTCACTGTCTCTACCATCACTACTCCACCACTCCACCCTGTTACTACTCATCACTACCCCATCACTACACACTGTCTCTACTTATCACTACCACATCACTTCACACTGTCTCTACTTACCACTACCACATCACTACACACTGTCTCTACTTATCACTACTCCATCACTACACACTGTCTCTACTTATCACTACTCCATCACTACACACAGTCTCTACTTACCACTACCACATCACTACACACTGTCTCTACTTATCACTACCACATCACTTCACACTGTCTCTACTTATCACTACTCCATCACTACACACTGTCTCTACTTATCACTACTCCATCACTACACACTGTCTCTACTTATCACTACTCCATCACTACACACTGTCTCTACCCATCACTACCACATCACTTCACACTGTCTCTACTTATCACTACTCCATCACTACACACTGTCTCTACTTACCACTACCACATCATTTCACACTGTCTCTACTTATCACTACTCCATCACTACACACTGTCTCTACTTATCACTACTCCATCACTACACGCTGTCTCTACTTACCACTACCACATCACTTCACACTGTCTCTACTTATCACTACTCCATCACTACACACTGTCTCTACTTATCACTACTCCATCACTACACACTGTCTCTACTTACCACTACCACATCACTTCACACTGTCTCTACTTATCACTACTACACCACTACACACTGTCTCTACTTATCACTACTCCATCACTACACACTGTCTCTACTTATCACTACCACATCACTACACACTATAACTACCCATCACTAGTCACTGTCTCTACCATCACTACTCCACCACTCCACCCTGTTACTACTCATCACTACCCCATCACTACACACTGTCTCTACCCATCACTACCACATCACTTCACACTGTCTCTACTTATCACTACTCCATCACTACACACTGTCTCTACTTACCACTACCACATCACTTCACACTGTCTCTACTTATCACTACTCCATCACTACACACTGTCTCTACTTATCACTACTCCATCACTACACACTGTCTCTACTTATTACTACTCCATCACTACACACTGTCTCTACTTATCACAACCACATCACTACACACTATAACTACCCATCACTAGTCACTGTCTCTACCATCACTACTCCACCACTCCACCCTGTTACTACTCATCACTACCCCATCACTACACACTGTCTCTACCCATCACTACCACATCACTTCACACTGTCTCTACTTACCACTACCACATCACTACACGCTGTCTCTACTTACCACTACCACATCACTTCACACTGTCTCTACTTATCACTACTCCATCACTACACACTGTCTCTACTTATCACTACTCCATCACTACACACTGTCTCTACTTACCACTACCACATCACTTCACACTGTCTCTACTTATCACTACTCCATCACTACACACTGTCTCTACTTATCACTACTCCATCACTACACACTGTCTCTACTTATCACTACCACATCACTACACACTATAACTACCCATCACTAGTCACTGTCTCTACCATCACTACTCCACCACTCCACCCTGTTACTACGCATCACTACCCCATCACTACACACTGTCTCTACCCATCACTACTCCACCACTACACACTGTCTCTACTCATCACTACTCCACCACTACACACTGTCTCTACCATCACTACTTCATCACTACACACTGTCTCTACCCATCACTACTCCACCACTACACACTGTCTCTACTTATCACTACTCCATCACTACACACTGTCTCTACCCATCACTACTCCACCACTACACACTGTCTCTACCCATCACTACTCCATCACAACACACCATCTCTATCATCACTACTCCATCACTACACACTGTCTCTACTTATCACTACTCCATCACTACACACTATCTCTACTTATCACTACTCCATCACTACACACTGTCTCTACCCATCACTACTCCATCACTACACACTATATCTACCCATCACTAGTCACTGTCTCTACCATCACTACTCCACCACTCCACCCTGTTACTAATCATCACTACCCCATCACTACACACTGTCTCTACCATCACTACACGCTGTCTCTACGTATCACTACCACATCACTACACGCTGTCTCTACCATCACTACTCCACCACTACACACTGTCTCTACCCATCACTACTCCATCACAACACACCATCTCTATCATCACTACTCCATCACTACACACTGTCTCTACTTATCACTACTCCATCACTACACACTGTCTCTACCCATCACTACCACATCACTTCACACTGTCTCCACCCATCACTAATCCATCACTCCACCCTGTTACTACTCATCACTACCCCATCACTACACACTGTCTCTACCCATCACTACTCCACCACTACACACTGTCTCTACTCATCACTACTCCACCACTACACACTGTCTCTACCATCACTACTTCATCACTACACACTGTCTCTACCCATCACTACTCCACCACTACACACGGTCTCTACTTATCACTACTCCATCACTACACACTGTCTCTACCCATCACTACTCCACCACTACACACTGTCTCTACCCATCACTACTCCATCACAACACACCATCTCTATCATCACTACTCCATCACTACACACTGTCTCTACTTATCACTACTCCATCACTACACACTGTCTCTACCCATCACTACCACATCACTTCACACTGTCTCCACCCATCAATAATCCATCACTACACACTGTCTCTACTTATCACTACTCCATCACTACACGCTGTCTCTACTTACCACTACCACATCACTTCACACTATCTCTACTTATCACTACTCCATCACTACACACTGTCTCTACCCATCACTACTCCATCACTACACACTATAACTACCCATCACTAGTCACTGTCTCTACCATCACTACTCCACCACTCCACCCTGTTACTACTCATCACTACCCCATCACTACACACTGTCTCTACCATCACTACACGCTGTCTCTACGTATCACTACCACATCACTACATGCTGTCTCTACCATCACTACTCCACCACTACACACTGTCTCTACCCATCACTACTCCATCACAACACACCATCTCTATCATCACTACTCCATCACTACACACTGTCTCTACTTATCACTACTCCATCACTACACACTGTCTCTACCCATCACTACCACATCACTTCACACTGTCTCCACCCATCACTAATCCATCACTACACACTGTCTCTACTCATCACTACTCCACCACTACACACTGTCTCTACCATCACTACTTCATGACTACACACTGTCTCTACCCATCACTACTCCACCACTACACACTGTCTCTACTTATCAATACTCCATCACTACACACTGTCTCTACCCATCACTACTCCACCACTACACACTGTCTCTACCCATCACTACTCCATCACAACACACCATCTCTATCATCACTACTCCATCACTACACACTGTCTCTACTTATCACTACTCCATCACTACACACTGTCTCTACCCATCACTACCACATCACTTCACACTGTCTCCACCCATCACTAATCCATCACTACACACTGTCTCTACTTATCACTACTCCATCACTACACGCTGTCTCTACTTATCACTACTCCATCACTTCACACTGTCTCTACCCATCACTACTCCACCACTACACACTGTCTCTACCCATCACTACTCCATCACAACACACCATCTCTATCATCACTACTCCATCACTACACACTGTCTCTACTTATCACTACTCCATCACTACACACTGTCTCTACCCATCACTACCACATCACTTCACACTGTCTCCACCCATCAATAATCCATCACTACACACTGTCTCTACTTATCACTACTCCATCACTACACGCTGTCTCTACTTACCACTACCACATCACTTCACACTATCTCTACTTATCACTACTCCATCACTACACACTGTCTCTACCCATCACTACTCCATCACTACACACTATAACTACCCATCACTAGTCACTGTCTCTACCATCACTACTCCACCACTCCACCCTGTTACTACTCATCACTACCCCATCACTACACACTGTCTCTACCATCACTACACGCTGTCTCTACGTATCACTACCACATCACTACACGCTGTCTCTACCATCACTACTCCACCACTACACACTGTCTCTACCCATCACTACTCCATCACAACACACCATCTCTATCATCACTACTCCATCACTACACACTGTCTCTACTTATCACTACTCCATCACTACACACTGTCTCTACCCATCACTACCACATCACTTCACACTGTCTCCACCCATCACTAATCCATCACTACACACTGTCTCTACTCATCACTACTCCACCACTACACACTGTCTCTACCATCACTACTTCATCACTACACACTGTCTCTACCCATCACTACTCCACCACTACACACTGTCTCTACTTATCACTACTCCATCACTACACACTGTCTCTACCCATCACTACTCCACCACTACACACTGTCTCTACCCATCACTACTCCATCACAACACACCATCTCTATCATCACTACTCAATCACTACACACTGTCTCTACTTATCACTACTCCATCACTACACACTGTCTCTACCCATCACTACCACATCACTTCACACTGTCTCCACCCATCACTAATCCATCACTACACACTGTCTCTACTTATCACTACTCCATCACTACACGCTGTCTCTACTTATCACTACTCCATCACTTCACACTGTCTCTACCCATCACTACTCCACCACTACACACTGTCTCTACTTATCACTACTCCATCACTACACACTGTCTCTACCCATCACTACTCCACCACTACACACTGTCTCTACCCATCACTACTCCATCACAACACACCATCTCTATCATCACTACTCCATCACTACACACTGTCTCTACTTATCACTACTCCATCACTACACACTGTCTCTACCCATCACTACCACATCACTTCACACTGTCTCCACCCATCACTAATCCATCACTACACACTGTCTCTACTTATCACTACTCCATCACTACACGCTGTCTCTACTTATCACTACTCCATCACTTCACACTGTCTCTACTTATCACTACTCCATCACTACACGCTGTCTCTACTTACCACTACTCCATCACTACACACTGTCTCTACCCATCACTACTCCATCACTACACATTATAACTACCCATCACTAGTCACTGTCTCTACCATCACTACTCCACCACTCCACCCTGTTACTACTCATCACTACCCCATCACTACACACTGTCTCTACCATCACTACACGCTGTCTCTACGTATCACTACCACATCACTACACGCTGTCTCTACCATCACTACTCCATCATTTCACACTGTCTCTACTTATCACTACCACATCACTACACACTATAACTACCCATCACTAGTCACTGTCTCTAGCATCACTACTCCACCACTCCACCCTGTTACTACTCATCACTACCCCATCACTACACACTGTCTCTACCCATCACTACTCCACCACTACACACTGTCTCTACTCATTACTACTCCACCACTACACACTGTCTCTACCATCACTACTTCATCACTACACACTGTCTCTACCCATCACTACTCCACCACTACACACTGTCTCTACCCATCACTACTCCATCACTACACACTGTCTCTACCCATCACTACTTCATCACTACACACTGTCTCTACCCATCACTACTCCATCACTACACACTGTCTCTACTTATCACTACTCCATCACTACATGCTGTCTCTACTTATCACTACTCCATCACTACACGCTGTCTCTACTTATCACTACTCCATCACTTCACACTGTCTCTACTTATCACTACTCCATCACTACACGCTGTCTCTACTTACCACTACCACATCACTACACACTGTCTCTACCCATCACTACTCCATCACTACACACTGCCTCTAGTTATCACTACCTCATCACTACACACTGTCTCTACTTATCACTACTCCATCACTACACGCTGTCTCTATTTATCACTACTCCATCACTTCACACTGTCTCTACTTATCACTACTCCATCACTACACACTGTCTCTACCCATCACTACTCCATCACTACACACTGTCTCTACCCATCACTACTCCAGCACTACACGCTGTCTCTACTTATCACTACCACATCACTTCACACTGTCTCTACCATCACTACACGCTGTCTCTACGTATCACTACCACATCACTACACGCTGTCTCTACTTATCACTACTCCATCACTTCACACTGTCTCTACTTATCACTACTCCATCACTACACGCTGTCTCTACTTATCACTACTCCATCACTTCACACTGTCTCTACTTATCACCACTCCATCACTACACACTGTATCTACCCATCACTACTCCATCACTTCACACTGTATCTACTTATCACTACTCCATCACTACACACTGTCTCTACTTATCACTACCACATCACTACACACTGTCTCTACCCATCACTACTCCATCACTACACACTGTCTCTACTTACCACTACCACATCACTACACGCTGTCTCTACTTATCACTACTCCATCACTACACACTGTCTCTACTTACCACTACCACATCACTACACGCTGTCTCTACTTATCACTACTCCATCACTACACACTGTCTCTACTTATCACTACTCCATCACTACACACTGTCTCTACTTATCACTACCACATCACTACACACTCTCTACCCATCACTACTCCATCACTACACACTGTCTCTACTTACCACTACCACATCGCTACACACTGTCTCTACTTACCACTACCACATCACTACACGCTGTCTCTACTTATCACTACTCCATCACTACACACTGTCTCTACTTACCACTACCACATCACTACACGCTGTCTCTACTTATCACTACTCCATCACTACACACTGTCTCTACTTACCACTACCACATCACTACACACTCTCTACCCATCACTACTCCATCACTACACACTGTCTCTACTTACCACTACCACATCACTACACACTGTCTCTACTTACCACTACCACATCACTACACGCTGTCTCTACTTATCACTACTCCATCACTACACACTGTCTCTACTTATCACTACTCCATCACTACACACTGTCTCTACTTATCACTACCACATCACTACACACTCTCTACCCATCACTACTCCATCACTACACACTGTCTCTACTTACCACTACCACATCACTACACACTGTCTCTACTTACCACTACCACATCACTACACGCTGTCTCTACTTATCACTACTCCATCACTACACACTGTCTCTACTTACCACTACCACATCACTACACGCTGTCTCTACTTATCACTACTCCATCACTACACACTGTCTCTACTTACCACTACCACATCACTACACACTGTCTCTACCCATCACTACTCCATCACTACACACTGTCTCTATGTACCACTACCACATCACTACACACTGTCTCTACCCATCACTACCACATCACTTCACACTGTCTCTACTTATCACTACTCCATCACTACACGCTGTCTCTACTTATCACTACCACATCACTACACACTGTCTCTACTTACCACTACTCCATCACTAGTCACTGTCTCTACCATCACTACTCCACCACTCCACCCTGTTACTACTCATCACTACCACATCACTACACACTGTCTCTACCCATCACTACTCCATCACTACACACTGTCTCTACTTACCACTACCACATCACTACACACTGTCTCTACTTACCACTACCACATCACTACACGCTGTCTCTACTTATCACTACTCCATCACTACACACTGTCTCTACTTACCACTACCACATCACTACACGCTGTCTCTACTTATCACTACTCCATCACTACACACTGTCTCTACTTACCACTACCACATCACTACACACTGTCTCTACCCATCACTACTCCATCACTACACACTGTCTCTATGTACCACTACCACATCACTACACACTGTCTCTACCCATCACTACCACATCACTTCACACTGTCTCTACTTATCACTACTCCATCACTACACGCTGTCTCTACTTATCACTACCACATCACTACACACTGTCTCTACTTACCACTACTCCATCACTAGTCACTGTCTCTACCATCACTACTCCAGCACTCCACCCTGTTACTACTCATCACTACCACATCACTACACACTCTCTACCCATCACTACTCCATCACTACACACTGTCTCTACTTACCACTACCACATCACTACACACTGTCTCTACTTACCACTACCACATCACTACACGCTGTCTCTACTTATCACTACTCCATCACTACACACTGTCTCTACTTACCACTACCACATCACTACACGCTGTCTCTACTTATCACTACTCCATCACTACACACTGTCTCTACTTACCATTACCACATCACTACACACTGTCTCTACCCATCACTACTCCATCACTACACACTGTCTCTATGTACCACTACCACATCACTACACACTGTCTCTACCCATCACTACCACATCACTTCACACTGTCTCTACTTATCACTACTCCATCACTACACGCTGTCTCTACTTATCACTACCACATCACTACACACTGTCTCTACTTACCACTACTCCATCACTAGTCACTGTCTCTACCATCACTACTCCACCACTCCACCCTGTTACTACTCATCACTACCCCATCACTACACACTGTCTCTACCCATCACTACCACATCACTTCACACTGTCTCTACTTATCACTACTCCATCACTACACGCTGTCTCTACTTATCACTACCACATCACTACACACTATAACTACCCATCACTAGTCACTGTCTCTACCATCACTACTCCACCACTCCACCCTGTTACTACTCATCACTACCCCATCACTACACACTGTCTCTACCCATCACTACCACATCACTTCACACTGTCTCTACTTATCACTACTCCATCACTACACGCTGTCTCTACTTATCACTACCACATCACTACACACTATAACTACCCATCACTAGTCACTGTCTCTACCATCACTACTCCACCACTCCACCCTGTTACTACTCATCACTACTCCATCACTACACACTGTCTCTACCCATCACTAATCCATCACTACACACTGTCTCTACCCATCACTACTCCACCACTACACACTGTCTCTACCATCACTACTCCATCACTACACACTGTCTCTACCCATCACTACTCCACCACTACACACGGTCTCTACTCATCACTACTCCACCACTACACACTGTCTCTACCATCACTACTTCATCACTACACACTGTCTCTACCCATCACTACTCCACCACTACACACTGTCTCTACCATCACTACTCCATCACTACACACTGTCTCTACCCATCACTACTCCACCACTACACACTGTCTCTACCCATCACTACTCCATCACAACACACCGTCTCTATCATCACTACTCCATCACTACACACTGTCTCTACTTATCACTACTCCATCACTACACACTGTCTCTACTTATCACTACTCCATCACTTCACACTGTCTCTACCCATCACTACTCCATCACAACACACCGTCTCTATCATCACTACTCCATCACTACACACTATCTCTTCCCATCACTACTCCATCACTACACACTGTCTCTACCCATCACTACCACATCACTTCACACTGTCTCCACCCATCACTAATCCATCACTACACACTGTCTCTACCCATCACTACTCCATCACTACACACTGTCAATATCCATCACTACTCCCCGGGCGCTTAAAATGTCAATAAAGGCAGCCCCCCGCACCTCTCTGATTCAGAGGGGTTGGGTTAAATACTGAAGACACATTTCAGTTGAAGGCATTCAGTTGTACAATTGACTAGGTATCCCCCTTTCCCTTACTCCATCACGCCTTACTAAGTGTAAATGATACCGTAGCCCATGCGATGAATCAGACAGATCAAACAGACACTGAAACAAATGAGAAGCTTCGAACTGGAAGACTGTATAATTGGTAGTGTTTAATGCCATACATGTGGGTGGGGAGTCAGTCTGGCTTATGTCCACCAGACATCAGCAAAAATGAATCTAAATTTGCATCAGCTTGAACATATACTTTATTATATATTGTATGAAAAATCTAATTGAACTAGAAATACTCCGATTTAACAGACTAAAATGGTTTTGTGTAACTGTACTGCGCTGCACAGCATTTTGATAGACACATTCAGACCTTCATGTATGAACAGGGCAATACAAGATCCTAGGATAGGTGTCAAAGCAGAGTTCTAAAGTTGGGGATCCTCAAAAATACACACAAACACACACGCACACAAATACACAAGCATGCACACACGCACACACATATACACACACATACTTACATATACACATACAATTCAATATTTATATATTTTTTTACCTATTTGTTTGGTTATTTATTTTGGGGGGCGGATAATGTAAATTATTCATTTAAATGATATGTTTATAAAACCTGTACCAAAGGATGCCACCCAAAATAACAAAAAACTGTAAGAAATACATACAGAGTTTAATAATAAATAATACATTCAGTATAAACAGGAAAATACAAATAAGTGGGCCTCCATTCCCCCAGCCTCTCATCCCTTTCCCCCAACCTCTCATCCCTTTCCCCCAACCTCCCATGCCTTTCCCCCAACCTCCCATGCCTTTCCCCCAACCTCCCATGCCTTTCCCCCAACCTCTCATCCCTTTCCCCCAACCTCTCATCCCTTTCCCCCAACCTCTCATCCCTTTCCCCCAACCTCTCATCCCTTTCCCCCAAACCTCTCACCCCCTTTCTCTCAACTTCCCATGCCTTTCCCCCAGCCCCCACTCCCAGAAACCATGTTTCATACGCCCCCAGAAACTAGGGTTGATCATCGGTCACAAACCCCCCTCCCGGCAACCAGAGAAAACCATCCCCATACCACCCCTTCCTCGTAGGCCCGAAAGCAAAGAAAGTGAAACAGATTAAAATAGGTATCTATATCCAGTGTATATATATATATATATATATATATATTGTTTGTTTGTTTGTATGTGTTGGGCATTAGCTGAGATTCAAGTATATTTTAGTTCCTTGATAATGCAATACTTTTTGATGCAGCGTCTGTTTGAGTGGGTTCTGCAGCGGCATGTTCAGTCTTTGATTTGTGTTGTTACTGAGTGAAGGAAACAACAAGGTGTTTGATGCAAGCTCAGGAAATGGATACGAGGCGTGTGTGTCAGAGAGAGTTCTTTGATGCTGTGGAGTTGTTTAGCCATTGTTTCCCTGACTGAGATCACACTGGATCCTGTCTGTCTGATGCTGTCTTTGAAAGTCAACCCCAGCTGGGATCTTGACTGATCAACCACCCACACAGTTCTATAGATCATGAGACTGAGGTGGAGGTAGAGAGATACAGAGATATGGCGTGAAAGTGCATAGAATGGCATGGCATTGAATCAAACCAACCGGTTTCAAAACCACTCTACAATCAAACACCATATATTTTTTTTACCAAAATGTGGGATCAAACCAATTTATTATAGAACCAGTCTCTAGAATGAAACCACACTGTTAGAACCAGTCTCTAGAATCAAACCATACTGTTAGAACCAGTCTCTAGAATCAAACCACTGTGTTCTAGAACCAGTCTCTAGAATGAAACCACATTGTTAGAACCAGTCTCTAGAATCAAACCACTGTGTTCTAGAACCAGTCTCTAGAATCAAACCACACTGTTAGAATCAGTCTCTAGAATCAAACCACACGGTTAGAACCAGTCTCTAGAATCAAGCCACTGTGTTATAGAACCAGTCTCTAGAATCAAACCACTATTTTCTAGAACAAGTCTCTAGAATCAAACCACTGTGTTCTAGAACAAGTCTCTAGAATCAAACCAACTGTTTGAACCAGTCTCTAGAATCAAACCAACTGTTTGAACCAGTCTCTAGAAGCAAACCACACTGTTAGAACCAGTCTCTAGAATCAAACCACACTGTTAGAACCAGTCTCTAGAATCAAACCACTGTGTTCTAGAACCAGTCTCTGGAATCAAACCACAATGTTAGAACCAGTCTCTAGAATCAAACCACACTGTTAGAACAAGTCTCTAGAATCAAACCACACTGTTAGAACCAGTCTCTAGAATCAAACCACTGTGTTCTAGAACCAGTCTCTGGAATCAAACCACAATGTTAGAACCAGTCTCTAGAATCAAACCACACTGTTTGAACCAGTCTCTAGAATCAAACCAAACTGTAAGAACAAGTCTCTAGAATCAAACCACACTGTTAGAAATTGTCTCTAGAATCAAACCACACTGTTAGAACCAGTCTCTAGAATCAAACCACACTGTTAGAATCAGTCTCTAGAATCAAACCACACGGTTAGAACCAGTCTCTAGAATCAAGCCACTGTGTTATAGAACCAGTCTCTAGAATCAAACCACTATTTTCTAGAACAAGTCTCTAGAATCAAACCACTGTGTTCTAGAACAAGTCTCTAGAATCAAACCAACTGTTTGAACCAGTCTCTAGAATCAAACCAACTGTTTGAACCAGTCTCTAGAAGCAAACCACACTGTTAGAACCAGTCTCTAGAATCAAACCACACTGTTAGAACCAGTCTCTAGAATCAAACCACTGTGTTCTAGAACCAGTCTCTGGAATCAAACCACAATGTTAGAACCAGTCTCTAGAATCAAACCACACTGTTAGAACAAGTCTCTAGAATCAAACCACACTGTTAGAACCAGTCTCTAGAATCAAACCACTGTGTTCTAGAACCAGTCTCTGGAATCAAACCACAATGTTAGAACCAGTCTCTAGAATCAAACCACACTGTTTGAACCAGTCTCTAGAATCAAACCAAACTGTAAGAACAAGTCTCTAGAATCAAACCACACTGTTAGAAATTGTCTCTAGAATCAAACCACACTGTTAGAACCAGTCTCTAGAATCAAACCAACTGTTTGAACCAGCCTCTACAATCAAACCAAACTGTTAGAACCAGTCTCTAGAATCAAACCAACTATTTGAACCAGTCTCTAGAATCAAACCACACTGTTAGAACCAGTCTCTAGAATCAAACCACTGTGTTCTAGAACCAGTCTCTAGAATCAAACCACACTGTTAGAACCAGTCTCTAGAATCAAATGAAACTGTTAGAACCAGTCTCTAGAATCAAACCACTGTGTTCTAGAACCAGTCTCTAGAATCAAACCAAACTGTTAGAACCAGTCTCTAGAATCAAATGAAACTGTTAGAACCAGTCTCTAGGACCAAACCACTGTGTTCTGGAACCAGTCTCTAGGACCAAACCACTGTGTTCTAGAACCAGTCTCTAGGACCAAACCACACTGTTATAACCAGTCTCTAGGACCAACCCACTGTGTTCTAGAACCAGTCTCTAGGACCAAACCACACTGTTATAACCAGTCTCTAGAATCAAACCACTGTGTTCTGGAACCAATCTCTAGGACCAAACCACTGTGTTCTAGAACCAGTCTCTAGGACCAAACCACACTGTTATAACCAGTCTCTAGGACCAAAACACTGTGTTCTGGAACCAGTCTCTAGGACCAAACCACTGTGTTATAGAACCAGTCTCTAGGACCAAACCACACTGTTATAACCAGTCTCTAGGACCAAACCACTGTGTTCTAGAACCAGTCTCTAGGACCAAACCACACTGTTATAACCAGTCTCTAGGACCAAACCACTGTGTTCTAGAACCAGTCTCTAGGACCAAACCACTGTGTTCTAGAACCAGTCTCTAGGACCAAACCACACTGTTATAACCAGTCTCTAGGACCAAACCACTGTGTTCTAGAACCAGTCTCTAGGACCAAACCACACTGTTATAACCAGTCTCTAGGACCAAACCACACTGTTATAACCAGTCTCTAGGACCAAACCACACTGTTATAACCAGTCTCTAGGACCAAACCACTGTGTTCTAGAACCAGTCTCTAGGACCAAACCACACTGTTATAACCAGTCTCTAGAATCAAACCACTGTGTTCTAGAACCAAACCTTTCAATCAAAGAAACATTGTTCTGTATGACACTGATCCAGGCCAAAGTCAGATTATGCATTAATCCACTCAAGCTATGAACTGATTATTCACTAACTGGATTAGGATAATCCATTATACAAAAGTATCTAGCCCAGAGGTGAAAGTAGCATGCACCAAAACATTGTCCTAATCTTAGAATTAAATACAGTAGGATCAATATAATCTCTGTGGGCCGGGTCGGAAAGATTTGTAATTACATTTTTAAATGTCTTACCTTTTAGTGTGGCATAAACAAAACCAGGCATGATGTTTTCATCTGATTGTCAAACAATCTCATTAAAGTGCTCCTTTACTAGGCTACCTGCACACATCATCCACTCGCAACATATTACCATCCTCCAAACAGTAGTGAATTGAAAGAAACATCTGTTACACAAACACCACAAAGTCTAATGACATTTAGCGGTTTTCATTAGGCCAGAATGAATGGGTCCACAGCTGTCTGTTCACATCTCAGTGTCTGCTACTCATCTCTGCCTTGGCAAATTTTCAGTGTTCTCGTCTAACCACATTACATTTTGGAACGTAGATTATACCACCCATTTTCAAGTCCATTCGCTAATTTTCATTTCTCTGAGATGTGGTAATGATAAAAAGTGGTGTAATAGACTATAGTTATCATGTTTTACTGGTACGGTGTGTCCCCTCTATTTATTTTACCATACCGCCTTACTTTTACCCATGCATTAGGCACTATATGTGACCCAAATGTAGCAAAATTAGAAATTATGATTTTTACATTGGATAAAAGTAGAGACGAAGAGCTAGAAAATGGTATATCATACACTACAGTTGAGGGACAACTGGAAAGTCATTCTGCTTTGGAAGTTGATAAACTTGAAACACAAATTTTGATAACATGGCCATTGAACGTTCTGGTACACCTACTTAAGAGCTCTTCCATGTCTACACCCATTCAGCATCGTTCACAACCTCTTAAAGCTTAGCCCCACCCATCTCCTTAAGGATTCACATGTGAGGCCATGTGCTAAACAGAGTGATTACAGTAGTGTAGTAAACAACCAAAGAGTTCAGGACTGAAGGCTGGTTTATACTACGTCTATCAACATGTATGTAGACTGTTGTTGCAGTGACATCATTCACACTCTCTTAGCCCCACCCGTCTCCTTAAGGATTCACATGTGAGGCCATGTGCTAAACAGAGGGAGTACAGTAGTTTAGTAAACCACCAAAGAGTACAGGACTGAAGGCTGGTTTATACTACGTCTATCAACATGTATGTATGTCACGTTCTGACCTTTATTTCCTTTGTTTTGTCATCATTTAGTATGGTCAGGGCGTGAGTTGGGGTGGGCAGTCTGTGTTTGTTTTTCTATGATTTGGGTATTTCTATGTTTCGGACTAGTATGGTTCTCAATCAGAGGCAGGTGTCATTAGTTGTCTCTGATTGAGAATCATACTTAGGTAGCCTGGGTTTCACTGTGTGTTTGTGGGTGATTGTTCCTGTCTCTGTGTTTGCACCAGATAGGGCTGTTTTGAGTTTTTCACGTTTCTTGTTTTGTTAGTTTGTTCATGTGAAGTGCTTTATTAAACATGAATCAAAATAACCACGCTGCGCTTTGGTCCGCCTCTCCTTCAAGTCAAGAAAACCGTTACAATGTAGACTGTTGTTGCAGTGACAACATGAACATTCTATTGTCGTCTGAAATCAAACTTGTCTTTATTGTTATGAAAAAGAATAAACACAAAAATGACAGCAGCCTGGTGGTCCAAAATAGTATAACTGGTGTATTTTACCAACAATAAACCCATCCGTTTAAACATGAATTTATTATATGTCAATTTAACAAACAAAGCAATTAAAAATAACATTCTAAGCAATGTTTGGCTTTGTATCTAGCTTGTTAGCTAGCTGGCTAACTTTAAGTTAGCTGTCTAGCCAGTTCAAATAATGATCATATCATTAACATGAGCTAATTTGTATAAATAAAGGAAAACAAACTCACAGCAAGACCATTATTTACAAGTTAATGGCGAGCTAATTTTGTTTAGACATGTAGCATGCTAGCTTTTGAACTTCTTCGGGATAGAGGGTAGCATTTTCACTTTTAGATAAATAGCATGCCCAAATTCAACTGCCTGCTACTCACCACCAGAATACAAGATATGCATATTATTCGATTTGGATAGAAAACACTCTGACGTTTCTAAAACTGTTTGAATTATGTCTGTGAGTATAACAGAACTTATGTAGCAGGCAAAACCCAGAGGACAAACAATTTTAAAAATTTTTTTTAGGTCATTGTCTTTTCAAAGGATTTTCATTGGGAAACCAGATTTCTAAGGGACTTGTTTACATTTCCTTTAATCAATTATTTATGTTTAAAAATACCTAAAGTTGTATTACAAAAGTAGTTTGAAATGTTTTGGCAAAGTTTACAGGTAACTTTTGAGATATTTTGTAGTGATGTTGGTCAAGTTGGAACCAGTGTTTTTCTGGATCAAACGCGCCAAATAAATTGACATTTTGGAAATATATGGATGGAATTAATCGAACAAAAGGACCATTTGTGATGTTTATGGGACATATTGGAGTGCCAACAAAAGAAGCTTGTTAAATGTAAGTCATGATTTATATTTTATTTCTGCATTTTGTGTCGCGCCTGCAGAGTTGAAATATGCTACTCTCATTGTTTCTTGTTGTGCTATCATCAGATAATAGCATCTTATGCTTTCGGCGAAAAGCCTTTTTGAAATCTGACACGTTGGCTGGATTCACAACGAGTGTAGCTTTAATTTGGTATGTTACATGTGTGATTTAATGAAAATGTGATTTTTATAGTATTTTATTTGAATTTGGCGTTCTGCATTTTCCCTGGCTATTGGCCAGGTGGGACGATTGCGTCCCACCTATCCCAGAGAGGTTTTCAGCATTGAACCATAATCCTGACTCATAATGTTACTACCTGGAATTAATCTAGCTAGATTCTATTTTGGCTTGGTAGATAACATTAGGCTATAACTAGCAATGCAAATGGCTCTGAGATACAAATAAAATTACTACACAGACCATATACGTCACATTAGCTATCGAGCCAGCCAGCTAACATTAGCTAGCTAGCTTACAGTACGCTTTAACTTGCAATGAAAAAGACTTTCTGCCAAAATTTGAAATGTATAATATCTGAAAATGTAGCTAGCTAGACTCTCTTACCCTTATACATGGATGGACGCTTCCCCCTCTCTGTCACTAATTCCATTGTTGCACTTATCTTGAAGATGTAATCTGGAGACAGGTGTTTTCTACAACAGCCTTCTTCTGTGTGTTCTCTAATTCGACTCCCTCCGCATTATTTGCTATCAATCACCATCATTTTCCCCATCTCCTTGGCTATCTTACTCCAAGGGGCATTCCACTGATTTCAAAACTCGGTCCACCAGAAAGTGGAGAGCATTATCAACACTTAAGCAGTTCTTGTAGAAATGTTTTAAAAAAAATAAAAGAAGCAGCGTTAGAAAGGATTACCTGACAGTGGCGACCCGTCATTCAGGGCAGTTGGGGCAGAGCCCACCTGTTTAGCAAAGTATGTAAATAATATATATATATATATATATATATATATATATATATATATATATATATATATATATATATACATATATACACAATGAGTGTACAAAACATTTCCATGACACAGACTGACCAGGTGAAATCAGTTGAAATCTATGATTCCATTATTGATGCTGCATGTTAGATACACTTCAATCAGTGTAGATGAAGTAGACAGGTTAAAGAAGGATTTTTACACATTGAGAAAATAGTTTTTTTGGCCTGTTTTGCATATTATTTTGTCATTAATGTGTGTCACATATCAGTTTGCAAACAATAAATAATAATTTAGTTAATAAAGCTGCATACGAACATGTTCGTTTTTGCTTTCTTGAGTAAGTCAGCTCCAAAATGCAGGTGCTTCCTGTGGTGGCGGGGTAGCCAGCGGAAAAAACAGAGTGTAGGGGGTTGGTAATGTTCTCTAGCTGCGCCGTGCTTGTCTAAGTGTCCTGTCACTCATGGGGACACAAAAAAAATTCAAGCTGTCACGACTCCCACCGAAGGTGGCTCCCCTGCCTGTTTGGGCAGTGCTCGGCGGTCGTCATCGCGGGCCAATAGCCGCCACCGATCCCTTTTCCCTTTTCTGTTTATTTGGTCTTATTGGTTGCACTTGTCTCTTATTTTTGTTTCTTGATTCATGTCTATTTAAGCCTGTTAGGCCTATTTTTGTGTGGGATTGTTTCTGTTAGTCAGGGTGTGCGTGGTTGTATTCCTGTCCGTTTGTGCCCTGTGTTGAGTCGGACTATTTTTCTATTGATTTTGCGCCTGTTGTTTTGGGCGTTTGGGAATCCTAATAAAATCTGTTTCCCCAGTATCCTCTGCTCTCTGTATTTGACTTAGCACCCACCACTCCAGGCGATTGTGACACAAGCTCCTTGGGTGCTGCCATAGATTTACATTAGAAGTGCCCATCCAAGAAGGTTAAAGGTCATTGGCCACAGATAAAATGACGTCAAATCAAGTTATAACTCCCGTAGCTTTGATTGGACTGATCATGTTGACATCATCATTTCAAAATCTTAGCTGTGCCCCACCTACACTTAATTCATATCATAGGCCTAATAGTACTTTAGAGCTCTTTTCGCACACATCCTGCCCCTAGTGGTCAACGGCCCCGAAGCGCCCCCAACCCAACACACCCCACTCAGCTTTAGGATCTTAGTGAAACATGCATTATTAATTTCAGGTGTGTTAGGCTAAAGCCAGAGTGACAACAGTACAGCAGACACCCCAGGCCAGGACTGATCAGCCCAGGAGCTAGGGATTGCCTAAATCTCCCCTGGTGTGGGCATGCTTTTAATACAGGCTCATTTTATCATACACTATTCCAAATAAGGCATCCAGACCTTATGAAAGTTGCACAGTATACACTTAAAACAGATCTAGTGATACTGTACATAAACTTGACATTTCTTCCATACATTCTGGGAAGATAAATGTATTGACATAAATAAGAAGGTTGGTTATTAGCCACTATAAATGCTAAATTACACAGTTAGCTCTAGTAATAGTCTCCAGTATCAACATTTCTGTCACACCCTGACCTTAGTATTCTTTGTTTTCTTTGTTATTGTGGTTAGATCAGGATGTGACATGGGTGATATGTGTGTTTTCGTCTTATTCTAGGGTGTTTGTACTGTCTAGGGGTTTTGTAGTTTTATGGGGTTGTTTCACCTAGGTGTTTATGTAGGTCTATGGTTGCCTAGATTGGTTCTCAATTAGAAGCAGGTGTTTATCGTTGTCTCTGATTGGGAACCATATTTAGGCAGCCATCTTCTTTGGGTATTTTGTGGGTTATTGTCTATTTTATGTTGCACATTGTTTATATAGCGGTCATGTTTGTCTTTATTGTTTTTTTGTTTAAGTTATGGATCATGCGCATTTTCGCAGCTTTTTGTAAAAAATCACGCAACATTTCAGCGCTCTGCTACTCATGCCAGGAATATAGTATATGCATATGATTAGTATGTGTGGATAGAAAACACTCAGACTCAGAAAATCTATCAATGCGCCACTGGAATGTATTGTTGAAAAGAAACCACATTCAATGGGGCCGAGGTTGCAATACCTACAGCTTCCACACGATGTCAACAGTCATTTGTCTCGGATTTGTTTCTTGGTCAAACGGACACAAGGCAGGGCTTTTCTTCCGGTCTCCAACCGGATGTTGTGGTTGAGAAATATTTGGACATGATATCAGGACGTGGAGCTATTGAATACACATCGCCCCGTGATCATTTTGATAGATTATTAACGTTTACTAATACCTAAAGTTGCATTACAAAAGTATTTCGAAGTGTTTTGTGAAAGTTTATCGTCGACTTTTTTAATTTAAAAAAATTACGTTGTGTTATTAAACTCAGTTTTTTCGTTGATTACACAGTCTTCATAGATCGATATCTAGGCTATATATGGACCGATTTAATCGAAAAAAAGACCCAATAGTGATGTTTATGGGACATCTAGGAGTGCCAAGAAAGAAGCTCGTCAAAGGTAATGAATGTTTTATATTTTATTTCTGCGTTTTGGGTAGCGCTGGCTACCGCAAAATCTGTCGTGTTATGTGACGTTGCAGTATTTTGCGGGGAAACATGCTATCAGATAATAGCTTCTCATGCTTTCGCCGAAAAGCATTTTACAAATCTGACTTGGTGGATAGATTCACAACGAGTGTAGCTTTAATTCACTACCTTGAATGTGTGTTTTAATGAAAGTTTGAGTTTATCAAAAACTATAGGTGGCGCTCTGAATTTCTGCTGATTGATGTTCCTGCATGGGAACTATATTCTGCGTCATCCTTAAGAAGTTAATTAAGTGTTCTTCGTGTTCTTCATTAAAATGAAGAAGAATGTATTCTAACCACGCTGCGCTTTGGTCCTCTTCTTACGACGATTGTGACAGAATAACCCACCAACAATGGACCAAGCAGTGTGATAACGGACAGCAGTAGCAATCAAAGGACTTCTGGACTTGGGAGGAGATTCTGGACGGCAAAGGACCCTGGGCACAGCCAGGGGAATATCATCATCCCAAAGCAGAGGAGGAGGCAGACCGGTGGTGCGGCTGGATGCCCGAGTGGCAGCCCCAAAAATATCTTGGAGGTCACGGGGAGTGTGGCGAAGTCAGGTAGGAGACCTTTCCATTCTTCTTAAAGAAGAACTTACAGGTCTGTGAGAGCTGGAAATCTTGCTTGTTTGTAGGTGACCAAATACTTATTTTCCACCATAATTTACAAATTCATAAATCCTACAATGTGATTTTCTGGATTTTTTCCCCCTCCTTATGTATGTCATGGTTGAAGTGTACCTATGATGAAAATTACAGGCCTCTCTCATCCTTTTTAAGTGGGAGAACTTGCACAATTGGTGGCTGACTAAATACTTTTTTGTCCCACTGTATTATATTACAAAAATGTTCTCATTAACAGTCAGAATTGGCTACTTCAACTTCAGTAGCCTACCTCTCCTAGTTGGGCGTGACAGTTCACGTGCGCCTAGTATCTGTGGTCTCATTGAAATAGAGTAGGTTGCCCACATGAGCGGAGAATCACATGGTTGTTAACTTGAAAATGAAATTAAGTTAAATATGATTAGACTGTAGTTTACTGCAGTGTGAGTAAATACATATTGATTATGAAACGGAGTAAGCTCAACCAACATGTGCCTTTTCCTTTTCAATACTGATTACAATGTGCACATAGGTTAGGTTACTATGGTGACCATACTGTAGCTTAGGTTACTATGGTGAACACATATGTTAGGCTACTACAGTGACCACGTAGGTTAGGCTACAATGGTGAGTGAGCATTGCGCCTTTTCAGTTACAATAAATATGGATTAGCCATTTTATTTACCTCTGCCTACAAATCGTCCTCCTAAACAGTAGGCTATATCTTATGGGACTATGCAAAACGTAGCAGGTTTCTCTGTCATCACTCTTGCTCCTTCCTGTTCATTAGGCATACCTACGAGATCAGGTGCCCATGTGGTCTCAATTAAAGAGTGTAAACTATAGCCTATGTATACATGGGTGGAGAAGCACGAGACCGTTATCTTTCAAGGAAATGTACTTCCTTACTAGGCCTAAGATTAGGCTATAGTTTACTACATTGCCTAGAAATAGGCCAAAATAATGATCACCCATATTTCTCAGTCTGAAAATCTTCCCACTCCTAAAAGGTAGGCTATAAAAATGGCTCAAGAGAAACTACAAGTCTCTCTAACTCTGCTCTCTTCAATCTATATCTAGCTTATTGGCTTATATAACCCAGTAACACAATGTAAGGGACATGTGAGAATCTCTGGTAATTTAACCTATTTAAGTCATTATTGCGCACTTGATATTGCCAATATGGCGCAAAATTGCTGGGACTATGGCTGGCAAGTGAGCTGCGTCACATACAGTACTGTACACCTAAAATAACATTTGGGTACTGCAGTTGAGTTTGGGACCAGCTCTTTGGACCAGTCAGACAGAAAGCCAGCAGATGTGGGCGGGAGCCGGATGAATAAATCGGTCCTGCTCAGACCTCTACAGTGCACCTTGGCAGTGAGGCCTGCAAAGTTAGAGCTGTTTATTACTGTGTCAGTGGGAAATAGCTAGGGAAACTGACAGATCAATAACGTTACATTGACATACTGATTAATACAATTCACATTGCACTGAAAAAAAACGTCAGTATATCAATCTTCAATCATTTGGATGATGGTTTCATTTGATTCAGGTCTAGTTTGAGACAAAAATAATTGCTAATGTAAGCCAATTTATGGCCAGCTCTCACTCTAACGGTACATCAACTGGCGAAAGCTTGCAAAGTTCATTTACTTCTGAAACATGACAAAACAAAGGTTGCAAAATATGTCCATACAAACAACTGCTGTAAGATCGTAATAATAACCATCTCATAACGCAGACAGTTAACTAAACGCTGGAGCCTGACTGTGGTAGCTACTCACTAGCGTAGCTTATTCATTCACCTCAATCGAGCGGGGATGAAACATTAGCTAACGTTACATGTCAGTTACAAAACTAGCTCAGCACTGCGAATAAACACGAGTTTAGTTATTTTTTCTGTGAAGTTGAACATCAGTTACCTTGACAGCTACATCAGTCTACTATAGAGTAGCCCGGTTCTTTTCCTTTTACAACTAGGTGAAAGAGCGCAGGGTATACACTGAAATATGCTGAACTCTCCCAGGCTGGTCCAGAAGCTTTGCCTTCACACAGCCTGTCAGCCCACTCTGTGGTGTCCGCACGGTCCTAAATCCAGTCAGATCAACACTCCAAACAGCCTACCCGACCGCTTGGAGGCGTCCGCATGGTCCTAAAGCCCACCATTGCCCTGTTTTTGTACCACATTCCAATTATAAAACTGGGAGGGGGACAAAAGTGTAATTTCAGAATGTGGGGGGTGCATGTCCCACCCCATCCCCAGTGAATGTTACGCCCCTGACTAAGTGTGTTGTAAGCTGTTAGTAGTCCATGTGCCTCACCCTAATAATTGGTCATTTTTCCTCTCATAACTCAGCATACTGGTCTGACTCTGTGGTGCACATGTGGCCTATAGCCTGTTTTAGAGAAATGTCATCATCGAATATTATAAGAGCTTTCATAGTCTGCTTATATGCCCCCTTTATTTATCCTATGGTTCAGAATTGGTGTACAGGGAGAATACTGTAAGAACAGCCCATGTTCTGAATCATGTTGCTGTACATTTCAAAAGTGCTGAACAAATTATGTTGACTACATCCATATTACCATACTCATTAATTACCAAATTGCCTCTTATGAACTCATCGTTCTTTTTTGAAAAACAAACAAGTATTTTGAGTTCCTGTTGGGAGAGCACCTGGAACAAATCAGTCTTTTTGAGCGCGCATATGAATTTTTCCTTTCCTATTGAACATAATTCTTCCGTGTGAAATATTATCATTTATTTACATTTTAGACTACTTGAGGATTGAATAGAAACATTGTTTGACATGTTTGGACAAAGTTTACTGGTCGCTTTTTGGACTCCTTTGTCTGCATGTTGAATGAGTGGATTACTGAAATCAATGATGCCAACTAAACAGACTTTGGGATATAAAGAAAGATTCTATTGAACAAAACAACCATTAATGTTGTAGCTGGGACCCTTGGGATTGCAAATAGAGAAAGATCTTCAAAGGTAAGTTATTTAATTTTATCGTGATTTTGTGAAGCCTGTGCTGGTTGAAACATATTTTGATGTGGGGCGCTGTCCTCAGATAATCACATGGTAAGCTTTTGACATGAAACCTTTTTGAAACCTGACAACGCAGTTGGATTAACAAGACGTTAAGCTTTTATATGATATAAGATGTTCATGAATGTTTAATATTACGAATATTTATTTGAATTGCGCGCCCTCCAATTTCACCGGATGTTGCCCCAAGCAATCAGCCATATCATCTATGTTTAAAAAAAGGCTGAATGAACTGTTTCGCTGCAAAACAAGGCTCCGCTGATAGCCAGGTGTAGTGGTGGTAGGGATTCACTCCAAGATGCTGAAAAGAAAGCTCTGCTGTTCGGACAGGCCCTAACAGTTTGTGGGCACCATTTGTCACCATTATAGTGCAATTCATGTATTGTTGAGTGTTGTGTAGTGGCTTTGCTGGCATGCATCAAACATTTTTTATTTTGTTTGCTCAACCAAGATCTACATGCTAAAATCGCCACTGCCTACACATATTGAGCAACTCATGTTATAAACAGAAGCTTGCTACATTGCACCAATCCGAACCCATCTCGTGGCATGTCCAGCCATTCCAATCATGGCTAACGGGAAAGTAACGGGAAGGTTCCTGCTTTTTTAAAACCAAGTACTCTCATAATTTAACAATTGTATTTGTATTTACAGATGTCATACAAGGCACTTGAAAGTGTTCATGTTCCAGAAGGCATTTCTGACAAAAACATAAAATATCAAATTAAAGTTTCGTTCAAATGCCTCTCCTGTTAGGCAGTGACACACAGCATATGCCTAGTTTCCTGAAATGAGTCTCATATATAATATGTGAAGATGTTGTAAAAGATAAAAGCTTCACTTATCTTGTTTTTCCCCTTCATCGCACAAGCACACTCTCTCGCTCTCTCTCCAAGACTTCAAGAGTAGGCTAGATTGCACTGCACTGTGATAGCACTGCTAGATACCACTGCACTGTGCATAAACACATCTCTGTCTCTAGGGCTAGTCTCTATAAAATATGTTTTTCAGCATCCAGTAATAGAGGGTTCCCTTGTGACATTTGGAGTCCACAATATCATTAACTAGTGTCATGGAGGACTCGTTGCATGCTATTTACGGGCTTTACTTTAAATCATCTTTCATACACCTACTGGAATAATTCTCTCTTGACAGTGATGCGATTCTGTGGATCGAAAGTGCATGAGATCCAGGGAGAAAGAGAGCTGGAATGACAGTGAGATGGTGGGAGTGATCAAGAAACAGACAGAAACAAGAAAGAAATATGTTGAAAGACAGAATATACAGAGAACGAGAGAGAGCTCAGTTGACACCACCAGGTTCTTTAAACCCACTAATCCTAACAGAACATCCCGTTGATTAAACATGTACGTTTCCCCCAAGATTAGAAATGATGATAAAACCTTAAACCCAAACCAAAATACATTTAGTCCGGTGCCACTTTCCCAAGAAATGTTCATCCCCGACTCTCTTCCTAACCTTTGAAAGTCGGTGAACAGAATTCCAAATACAAGGTTTTACAAGGTTTTCATGATTATGGATTTCACAGAACTGGGAATACAGATAAGCATCTGTTGGTCACAGATACCTTAAAAAAGGTATGGGCTTGGATCAGAACCATCTGGTGTGACCACCATTTGCCTCATGAAGAGTGAAACATCTCCTTCACATAGAGTTGATCAGGCTGTTGATTGTGGAATGGTGTCCCACTCCTCTTCAATGGCTGTGCAAAGTTGTTGTCTACTGTCGGGAATTTGAACATGCTGTCGTACATGTCGATCCAGAGCATCCCTAACAGGCTCAATGGGTGACATGTCTGGTGAGTATGCAGGCCATGGAAGAACTGGGACATTTTCAGCTTCCAGGAATTGTGTATAGATTCATGCGACATGGGGCTGTGCAATAGAATTGAAGTTGAAATGAAGTTGTTTACGACACCGAACTGAAGTCAGGTCAAGACCTTGGTGAAGATGACGAGCAGGCAGATGAGCTTCCCTACGATGGTTTCTGACAGTTTGTGCAGAACTCCTTTGGTTGTGCAACCCCACAGTTTCATCAGCTGTCTGGGTGGCTGGTCTCAGATGATCCCGCAGTTGAAGAAGCCAGATTAGGATGTCCTGGGCTGGCATGGTTACACGTGGTCTGCGGTCGTGAGGCCGGTTGAACACTGCCAAATTCTCTAAAACAAAGTTGGAAGCGGTTTACCGGAGAAATTAACATTCAATTCTCTGGCAACAGTTCCGGTGGACATTCCTGCAGTCAGCATGCCAATTCCAAGCGCTGTCAACTTGAGACATCTGTGGCATTGTATTGTGTGACAAAACTGCACATTTTAGAGTGGCCTTTTATTGTCTCCAGCGCAAGTTGAACCTGTGTAATGATCATGCTGTTTAATCAGCTTCTTGATATGCCACACCTGTCAGCTGGATGGATTATCCTGACAATGGAGAAATGCTCAATAACAGGGATATAAACACAACATTTGAGAGAGAAAAGCTTTTTGTGCATATGGAACATTTCTGGGATCTTTTATTTCATAAATAAATTTGGGACCAGCACTTTACATGTTGTGTTTATATTTTTGTTCAGTGTGTATTTTATGTTTGTAAATATAAATATAACGTTTTGATATTGAATCCCTTTGGGTTGAAGCAGAGGCTGCTGGGTATGTGTTACATTAGATGAGCTCTGGGGCCCGGCCTGACGGAAAGCAAAAAAGATCTGACACTTTGATCCCCATGGTGTATCAGTGGATTTACACCAATCGCTTGACTTGATCCTGTCAAAATATTAAAACGCCATCAAATGGAGCTGTGTTGTAATTTGTTGTTTTGCGACAGAGTTTTAAAATCCCCCGGACACCCAGACTAGCCCTACTTGAAACGCTGGAGTGTGCTTGAGAGGGGAGAAGAAGAAAGTGTAAAGAGATTGTAATCATAACAAACCAGCCAGCTCTAGCCTCAGATCTCCCATTAACTATTCATGTCCGGGGACTGAAAGTGATTGTCAGTCCTTTAATCAAAAGAAGGTCACGCTAATTTGAGCTCCCGGGCTCCTGTAGAGAAAGCATTTGTTGTTAATCCTCCTCATTCTTGTTTGGGGTGATAGTGTTGTGGTGTTTGTTTGTGTCTTCAAGACAGAAGTGCTCCCTGTCCCCTGAATGGTCTCAAATGGCTATTGTGTTATCTAACACTCATAAAATAAAATGTTTTGTCTAACATGCTTCGCAAACAACATTGTAGATTAATACTTACTTATGGGCCCTTTCCAACAATAATAAATTAAAATATTGAGAAATTGTAGAATAAATGTTTAACTATATATACAAATAATAACATGAGAAATAGAAAAATTTGAACAAAAGGAATAAATACACTATGAGTAACGATAACTTGGCTGTATAGACAAGGTACCAATGTCCAGGGGTACGAGGTAATTGAGTTAGCTATTTCATGCAGGTCATTTGACTAGCCTGTGGTTGTTGAAGAATAATGCCTATACTTAAGGCTTTGTGTGTGTGTGTGTGTGTGTGTCATCATCCCAACAGTCAACATCATATACCTTAGTGTGGATGAGAGCTTGACGGCCATTTTGTCCTAGAACTCTCACCTCGCAACACACCTGTAGAGAGAAACCTAATTTCCCTACCAGTGCTGTTGCTAGCTTGATTCTTAACCATGCTTGTCATGCAGAACACACACTGTATCACAGAGAAGGAATAAAGAGGAAAAAGCGCTGGGAGACCAGGCAACTACTTACAAAACTAGTCAGAAGTTTGGACACAGCTACTCATTCCGGTTTTCTTTATTTTTACTAGTTTCCACATTTTAGAATAATAGTGAAGACATCAAAACTATTAAATAACACATGTGGGATCATGTTGTAACAAAACAAGTGTTAAATAAATATATTTGACATTCTTTAAAATAGCCACCCTTTGCCTTGATGATCACTTTGAACACTCTTGGCATTCTCTCAAACCAGCTTCATGAGGTAGTCACCTGGAATGCTTAACACTTAAGCAGCATGGCTACCACAGCATTCTGCAGCAATACGCCATCCCATCTGGAGTGCGCTTAGTGGGACTTTTTCAACAGGACAATGACCCAAAACATTCCTTCAGGCTGTGTAAGGGCTATTTGACCAAGAAGTGGAATAATGGTGCTCCAATAGATGACCTGGCCTCCACAATCACCTGACCTCAACCCAATTGAGATGGTTTTGGGATGACGTTTGGGATGAGCCAACAAGTGCTCAGCATATCTCCTCAAGACTGTTGGAAAAGCATTCCTCATGAAGCTGGTAGAGAGAATGCCAAGAGCTTGTGCAAAGCTATCCTCGAGGTAAAGGGTGGCTTCTTCTGAGAATCTCAAATGTTTTTTTCAACACTTTTTTGGTTAATACATGATTCCATATGTGTTATTTCATAGTTTTGATGTCTTCACTATTATTCTACAATGTATAAAATAGTAAAAATAAAGAAACCCTGGAATGAGTACTGTAGGTGTGTCCAAACGTTTGACTGGTACTGCAGGATCACACACACATTATTAACCGCAGTGAGTAGGAGACATGGAATTGAACAATAGAACACCCAACCAAATTGGATTAAGACTCATCTAATATGGAAAAAGCTTTTCTGTTCTACAATGAAATGAAAACGTGAGTCATCTAACACCGCTTTGCACTGATACCCTGTAAAAAAAGAGAGAGCTACTTTGAAAAATGTGGCACTAGCTTTTTGGCAAATCTATTGAGATTCACAACGGATGAGAGAGCAAGGAGACTGAGAGAGGAAGAAAAGAGAGGCCTACACAGAGATGATCCTTCATTTACACATCCACCATCAACTCTAGCAGCAGTATAAAAACAAAGTGGGGTGGGGCATGCGGGGGTGTCAATGAAAATATTCTGCTGATTAATCGTTCAGCAGTCTTATGTCTTGGGGGTAGAAGTTGTTAAGGATGCCTTTTGGACCGAGACTTGGCGCTCCAGTACCGCTTGCCTTGCGGTAGCAGACAGAACAGTTTATGATTTGGGTGACTGGAGTCTTTGACAATTTTTGGGCCGTCTTCATACACAACCTAGTATATACTTCCTGGATGGCATAAAGCTACTACCCTCTGTAGCGCATTACAGTCAGATGCCGAGCAGTTGCCATACCAGGCGGTGATGCAACCGGTCAGGATGCTCTCGATGGTGCAGCTGTAGAACGTTTTGAGGATCTGGGGACTCATGCCACATCTTTTCAGTCTCGACTTTCTTGGTGTACTTGCGCCATGATAGTTTATTGGTGATGTGGACACCAAGGAACTTGAAACTCTTGACCAGCTTCACTACAGCCCTGTTGAAGGGAATGGGAGTGCGTTTGGCCCTCCTTTTCTTGTAGTCTACGATCATCTCCTTTGTCTTAGTCACATTGAGGAAGAGGTTGTTGTCCTGGCACAACACTGCCAGGTCTCTGACCTCCTCCCTATAGACTGTCTCATCGTTGTCGGTGATCAGGCCTACCCCCGTTGTGTCATCAGAAACTTAATGATGGTGTTGGAGTTGTGCTTGGCCACATAGTTGTGGGTGAACAGGGAGTACAGGAGGATCAGTGTGGCAGATGTTTTACCACCTGGGGGTGGCCTGTCAGGAAGTCCAGGATCCAGTTACAGAGGGAGGTGTTTAGTCTCAGGGTCTTTAGCTTAGTGATGCGCTTTGTGGGAATTATGGTGAATTATGGAGCTGTAGTCAATGAACAGCATTCGCATGCAGGTGTTGCTTTTGTCCTTGTGGGAAAGGGGCAGTGTGGAGTGCGATTGAGATTGCATCTGTGTATCTGTTGGGGCGGTATGCGGATATAGGTCGGTAGTCATTTAGACAGGTTACCTTCACTTTCTTGAACACAGAGACTGTTGGTATGCTTGAAACATGTAGGTATTACATGAGGTTGAAAATGTGCGCATGCTCTGAGTACACGTTTTGGTAATCCATCTGGCCCCATGGTCTTGTCAATGTTGACCTGTTCAAAATTCAAAAGGCACTCGCACATCTGAGCAATCTTTTTTGCAGGTGCATGGTAACAGTTGAACAAGATGAAGGAAAAAGGAAACCTCACACTGCTCTTGACAGTCTCACTGATCTTTAATAAGCTTCACCTATCGACCATATGGCCTTCGTCAGAGCTTTTGAGTTTTATTAAATTAGCACCCTTATGTAGACCTGGCCCCACACGCATCGAAAGGGGATGGGGGCGAAGGAAAAACAAACAAGTGCTACGAAATATAACAAAATGGATACCATAAATATTCTATTAAAGTGTGTAAATAAGACGTAGCAAATGTCTGTAAAACCACAATGAGGACATAGACCTACCGAGCAAGTTTTCATTAGTCATTGGGTACATCGTACGTAAAACATCAAGTGATCTTAAATAGGTGCATAATTCATGTTCAAATTCGCAACATAACAGATGTAGGCATTTCATCATTAAGACCTTTAGGAAATCATGTCTGGAGGGTGAAAATCCCAAAACATTCTCTTTTACTCAGTTGTATTAATGTCACCTCCCCTGTCTGATAGCTTCACTTTCTCTATACCACAAAATCTAAAGGTAGAAATATGATGTTTTAGGTCATTAAAATGTAATGCGACAGGATAATCCCTGTCATTTCTCCTGATTGGACATTTATGTTTGATTCTCTGTTTGAGAGAACAAGAGGTTTACCTACATAGCACAGCCCACATGGATATTTAATCATGTAGATACGAATGAGCTTACGTTTTCCACTTATTCCCCACGGTGTCTACAGCATTGTGACGTCTTTTTACGCATTTCCATTGAAGAATAGCCGTAAGGGACTATATATAGCAAGTGGTCACATGGTGTCTCCCGAAAATCTTGCGTAAAATACTGAGGTAGCCATTTTTCCAATCGCTTCTTATGAGAAACCAATTGCATCGACGTGTATGTATGTATGTATGTATGTATGTATGTATGTATGTATGTATGTATGTATGTATGTATGTATGTATGTATGTATGTATGTATGTATGTATGTATGTATGTATGTATGTATGTATGTATGTATGTATGTATGTATGTATGTATGTATGTATGTATGTATGTATGTATGTATGTATGTAAAACACCTTGAGGATGGATCCTAAACAACGTTTGCCGTGTTTCTGTTGAAATTATGGAGCAAATTTTGAAAAAATGTTGGCGTTATAGTTGTAGCATTTTCCGGTCACTGTTCATCATGCTTGGCTGAGAAAAACGGAAGCTATTTCGCCTACAAAAATAATATTTTTGGAAAAAGGAACATTTGCTATCTAACTGGGAGTCTCTTGAGTGAAAGCATCTGAAGTTCTTCGAAGGTAAATGATATAATTTGGTTGCTTTTCTTATTTTTGTGAAAATGTTGCTTTTGCCAGCAGAGTCTAGCATAGCATAATGCCATGAACTTACACAAATGCTTGTCTAGCGTTGGCGGTAAAGCATATTTTGAAAAACTGAGATGAGTGTTGTAAACAAAAGGCTAAGCTTGTGTTTGAATTTGCAATTTTCATGAATAGGAAAAGTTTCTAGGGGTGTTTATGTCCGCTGCGTTATGCTAATTCGTTTGAGGCTATGATTACGATCCCGGATCCGGGATTGCTGGTCGCGAGAGGTTACTGCAAGTGCGAGGAGCTGGCACAGGACATACTGGGCTGTGAAGGCGCACTGGAGACCTGGTGCGTATAGCCGGCGTCAATTGTACCCGGAACTTTAACTTGTTAATAACACACTTCGCACGGTGAGTACGAGGAGTTGGCACAGGACTTACTGGTCTGTGAAGGCGTACTGGAGACTTGGTGCGTAGGGCTGGCACAGATGGTGCCAGACTGAGAAGGCACTTTTCAACGCGCCTGCTCTGCAGCATACTCGTTTCCACAACCTTTCTCCGGTATCTCTCACTACCATCTATCGACTCCCACACAGGCTCTGGCTCACTCCCCGGTTCCACAGACCACCCCATGTGCCCCCAAAAAATATTTTAGGGCTGTCTTTTGGGCTTTCTCTGTGGCCACGAACCCCGGCGTCGTCCTGTCCTCCCCTCTCTCCTTGCGTCTCCCGCCAAGGAAGGCCACCCTGTCCTGCCAGGATTTCCCCCCAAGTCCAGGATCCCTTCCCATCCAGAATCTCCTCCCAAGTCCATGTTACGCTCTCCTCCTGGGCATGCTGCTTGGTCCTGTTTTGGTGGGATATTCTGTCATGATCGTTGGAAGCATACTCGGACCAATGTGCAGCGTGATCTGGTCTCCGCATCTTTCTATTTAAGTAAGTGAACAACACAACAAAACAAAGAATAATCAAAACATGACGACAATGGAGAGCTAACATGCAACTACACGTAAACAATATCCCACAAAACACAGGTGGAAAAATGCTTCTTAAATATGATCCCCAATTAGAAACAATGATAGCCAGCTGCCTCTAATTGGGAATCACAGCAACATAGAAAACAAAACTAGAACCTCATATAGAAATATAAACTAGACTAACCCCCCAGTCACACCCTGACCTACTTCACCATAGAAAATAAGGACTCGCTATGGTCAGGACGTAACACAGTGTGAATCTCTGCTGCATGTTGACCCGTTAAAAGGTCTTGCTTATATCGGCTACCGAGAGTGTGACCACACAGTGGTCCTTAATAGCTGGTGCTTTCTTACATGCTTCAGTTTTGCTTTCCTCGAAACTAATATAAAAGGCATTTAGCACATCTAGCAGGCTCGCTTCACCTTGCAGCTCGCGGCTGGGTTTCCCTTTTAGTCTGTAATAGTTTGCAAGCCCTGTCCCATCCGATGGGAGTCAGAGCTGATGTAGTAGGATTCAATCTTAGTCCTGTTTTAACGCTTTCCCTATTTGATGGTTCGTGTGAGGGCATAGCGGGATTTCTCATAAGCATTCAGATTGCGGCAGCTCTAGCTTTTAGCTTGGTGTGGATGTTGCCTTTAATCCATGGCTTCTGGTTGGGATATGTACATACTGTCACTGTGGGGATGACGTGGTTGATGCACTTATTGATGAAGCCAGTGACTGAGGTTGTTGGCTCCCTCCCTTGGGTTGTGCCGTGGTGGAGATCTTTGTGGGCTATACTCGGCCTTGTCTCAGGATGATAAGTTAGTGGTTGAAGATATCCCTCTAGTGGTGTGGGGGCTGTACTTTGGCAAAGTGGGTGGGGATATATCCTTCCTGTTTGGCCCTGTCCAGGGGTATCATCGGATGGGGCCACAGTGTCTCCTGACCCCTGCTGTCTCAGCCTCCAGTATGACGACTCCTTGCTGTCCCCAGTCCACCTGGCCGTGCTGCTGCTCCAGTTTAAACTGTTCTGCCTGCGGCTATGGAATCCTGACCTGTTCACCGGACCATCCAGACATGTTGTTTTCAAGTCTCTAGAGACCGCAGGAGTGGTAGAGATACTCCTAATGATCGGCTATGAAAAGCAAACTGACAGTTACTCCTGAGGTGCTGACTTGCTGCACCCTAACTGTGATTATTATTATTTGACCATGCTGGTCATTTATGAACATTTGAACATCTTGACCATGTTCTGTTATAATATCCACCCGGCACAGCCAGAAGAGGACTGGCCACCCCTCATAGCCTGGTACCTCTAGGTTTCTTCCTAGGTTATGGCCTTTGTAGGGAGTTTTTCCAAGCCACCGTGCTTCTGCACCTGCATTGCTTGCTTGTTTGGAGATTTAGGCTGGGTTTCTGTACAGCACTTTGAGATATCAGCTGATGTACAAAGGGCTATATAAATACATTTGATTTGTGTACTCCTCAATGCCATTGGATGAATGCCGGAACATTTCCCAGTCTTTGTTTGCAGTCCTGTAACTTAGCGCCACATTTTTCCTTCAAAACAGCCTCAATTCGTTGGGGCGTGGACTCTACAAGGTGTCAAAATTCTTCCACATGGATGCTTGTCCATGTTAATTCCAATGCTTCCCACGGTTGTGTCAAGTTTGCTGGATGTCCTTTGGGTGGTGGACCATTGCCACCCATGGGAAACTGCTGAGCCTGAGCATGAAAAACCCAGCAGTATTGCAGTTCTTGACACAACCGGTGTAACTGGCACCCACTACCATACCCAGTTCAAAGACACTTAAATATTTGTCTTTCTCATTCACCCACTGAATTGCATACATACACAATCCATGTCTGTTGTCTCATGGCTTAAACATCCTTCAGGCTAGGATCTATTTGTCTCCACTTCCTGTCTGACTGACATGCCTGAAGTAAACTGCCTGTTACTCAGGCCAGGATATGCATATAATTGGTACCATTGGTTAGAAAACACTTTGACGTTTGTAGAAATGTTACAATAATGTATGAGACTATAACACAATTGATATGGTAGGGAAAAATCTAAAGAAAACCAACCGGAAAATGTATTTCTGAGAGCCCATGCTCTTTCAATGGAAAGCTTTGGGTTCTATGCAATTCCCATATTGCAATTCCTATGGCTTCCGTAGATGTTAACAGTCTTTGTTCAAGGTTTCAGGCTTGTTTCTTCCCAAATGAGGAAGAATTTTGGTTTTGGTACTGGGAGTCGGAAATCAGTGTGCGCGTGTGCCGAAGAGGATGCACACTTGCTTATTTGGCTTTTCTATTGAACATATTTCTTTCCGTATGAAATATTAATAGATTAATTATATTTTTGGGTACCTGAGGATTAAAAAGAAACAAAATATTTTGACTTGTTTTAACAAAGTTTTGTGATGGCTTTTTGGATTCCTTTCTCTGCCAGTTGAACGAGTGGATAACTCAAATCGATGATGCCAACTAAACTGACTTTTTGGGATAAAGAAGATTTTATCAAACAAATCGACCATGAATGTTGTCGAAGATTTTCGAAAAGTAAGTGAATATTTAATCGCTATTTGTGATTGTACGAAGCCTGTGCTGGTTGAAAATATTTTGATGTGGGGCGCCGCTGTAAAGCCTATTGTAAATCGGACAATGCAATTAGATTAACAAGAATTTAAGCTTTTAACCAATATAAGTCACTTGTATGTACCTGGATGTTTAATATCTATCATTTTTATGATTATTTATTTGAATTGCGTGCCCTTCAATTTCACAGGAAGTTGTCGACAGGCCCTATTAAGCTGTTTCTCCCCTTAATCTACACTGATTGAAGTGGAATTAATACGTGACATTAATAAAGGATCATAGCTTTCACCTCAATTCACCTTGTCAGGCTACATCATGGAAAGAACAGGTGTTCCGAATGTTTTGTGCATGTCTCTCTTTGTATTCAAGAGAGACATGCAAACTCCCTCACGACGCCAGGACAGCGGAGTCAATCACCACCTTCCGGAGACACCTCTCCGGAATACCTAGGATAGGATAATACCTAAGATAGGATAAGTATTCCCTCTCCCCCCCCTCTCCCCCCCCCCTTTAAGATTTAGATGCACTATTGTAAAGTGACTGTTCCACTGGATGTCATAAGGTGAATGCACCAATTTGTAAGTCGCTCTGGATAAGAGCGTCTGCTAAATGACTTAAATGTAATGTAAATGTAAATACTTGAACAGATTTCCTCAAATGTAAATAATGTTAAGCTGAATTCATGGGGATTTTACTGTTTTTTTTAACCCAAAAATTTGTGGGGCCTGTTTCCGACCCCTGCTCTACCTCCTCTCCCCCTTGGCTACACACACAGTCATAGTAAAACGCATACTCTAAAAACTCAGACACACTAACATTCACTTTCCAAATGTGATTTAGCAGTGGAAGCATTTCGCTCCCTTTTTCCTTAAACATTGTCAATCTGTGTCTGTTTCTGTTGATCAATTTCATCCAGTCTGCCTTGGGATGGGTAGGACCGTAGGACAGCTCTGGGCACTGATGCCCCACCGACCTCCATGTAGCACTGCCCGGGGATTGCCCGTGGTCGTAGAGGCCCCATTGTCCTTCAGATGTGTGTGAGAGAGCCTGTGTTATAGGCAATGAAGCAACTTATAAGTGGAAGATGTGGAAGAGAATGCATTGTTGTACTCCATGAACATGCATGAGTGTGTGTGGTACCACCTACTTTGTCCTTTGATATAATGTGCTTGATGTAAACGATGTCAATCCATACTTGCATCTCAGGTTATCCATCCTAGCATCCCTCCATGGTTGAAGATCGTCTCAGGTCATCCCTCCTAACATCATTCCATGCTTGAATATTGTCTCAGTGTTTCATGATGAACCCATACCTCCATTATTGAAGGTAATCTCAGTTTGTCCTGATGAAAAACACAGATTGTGGACGGACAATCAATGCTGTCACTTCCAATGCTGAAATCAGTATAATGAGGTGAATATCACCAGCGTCCTGGAAAAACCAGTATAATGAATTGCATACCACGTCATCCTGGAAAAACCAGTATAATGAATTGCATACCGGCAGCGTCCTGGAGAAACCTGTATTTCACTTTTTTCAGATTTTCTTTCTTCAGGTTAAGACAGTATAAGCACTGCATTGTTTCATGAGAGGATCGGGGTTAACTGTGCTTTGTGACTGGAGACGGGAGAGTTACGGGTAATGTAGTCGGATGAAGAGAGAATTATAAGCCCCAGCGGTGTATCAAGAATCAAATTGGGTCATTAAAAGCGGTGTTAAGTGTTGTGGTGCAGGTAGCTTGCTGTTTATGTGCTGTTTGTGTGTGTGTGTGTGCTGCCATCAGCCCAATAAAAGTCACACACCCAGTATTCTGTAAAGAAATGTTAAGAATGTTCCATCATGCTGATGAGTTCAGTAATGCAATGTCGTAGTGACCTCTGACACCGTGGTGGTGACCCCCGACACACAGGGGAGCCAGGACACTGTGGTGGTGACCGCTGACAGACAGTGGAGCCAGGACACTGTGGTGGTGACCGCTGACAGACAGGGGAGCCAGGACACTGTGGTGCTGACCCCCAACAGACAGGGGAGCCAGGACACTATGGTGGTGACCCCCGACAGACATGGGAGCCAGGACACTGTGGTGGTGACTCCCGACACACAGGGGAGCCAGGACACTGTGGTGGTGACCACCGACAGACAGGGGAGCCAGGTCATTGTGGTGGTGACCCCCAACAGACAGGGGAGCCAGGACACTGTGGTGCTGACCCCCAACAGACAGGGGAACCAAGATGCTGCTCTTCAACACATAATCTCAGATCAGACAGAGGGGACATAGAGGACAGAGGAGTCAGAGAGGACAGAGGGGAGAAAGTTGGACAGGGAGGACAGAGGAGACCGGGAGGAGAGAGGAGACCGGGAGGAGAGAGGAGATCGGGAGCCAGAGAGGAGCCAGAGAGGAGCCAGAGAGGAGCCAGAGAGGAGCCAGAGAGGAGAGAGGAGCCAGAGAGGAGCCAGAGAGGAGCCAGAGAGGAGAGAGGAGCCAGAGAGGAGCCAGAGAGGAGCCAGAGAGGAGCCAGAGAGGAGAGAGGAGCCAGAGAGGAGCCAGAGAGGAGCCAGAGAGGAGCCAGAGAGGAGAGAGGAGACAGAGAGGAGCCAGAGAGGAGCCATAGAGGAGCCAGAGAGGAGAGAGGAGCCAGAGAGGAGCCAGAGAGGAGCCAGAGAGGAGCCAGAGAGGACACAAACATATAAGGATACATATGAAATCACATTTATTTATATAGCCCTTCGTACATCAGCTGATATCTCAAGTGCTGTACAGAAACCCAGCCTAAAACCCCAAACAGCAAGCAATGCAGGTGTTGAAGCACGTTGGCTAGGAAAAACTCCCTAGAAAGGACAAAACCTAGGAAGAAACCTAGCCTAGGAAACAGGCTGAGGCGTGGCCAGTCCTCTTCTGGCTGTGCCGGGTGGAGATTATAACAGAACATGGCAAAGATGTTCAAATGTTCATAAATGACCAGCATGGTCAAATAATAATAATCACAGTAGTTGTCGAGGGTGCAGCAAGTCGGCACCTCAGGAGTAAATGCCAGTTGGCATTTCATAGCCGATCATTAAGAGTATCTCTACCACTCCTGCTGTCTCTGGAGACTTGAAAACGGCATGTCTGGGACAGGTAGCACGTCCGGTGTACAGGTCAGGATTCCATAGCTTCAGGCAGAACAGTTGAAACTGGAGCAGCAGCACGGCCAGGTGGACTGGGGACAGCAAGGAGTCATCATGCCAGGTAGTCCTGAGGCATGGTCCTAGAGCTCGGGTCCTCCGAGAGAGAAAGAACGAGAATTAGAGAGAGCATACTTAATTAAATTCACACAGGAGACCGGATAAGACAGGAGAAGTACTCCAGATACAACAAACTGACCCTAGCCCCCTGACACATAAACTACTGCAGCATAAATACTGGAGTCTGAGACAGGAGGGGTCAGGAGACACTGTGGCCCCATCCGATGACACCCCTGGACAGGGCCAAACAGGAAGGATATAACCCCACCCACTTTGTCAAAGCACAGCCCCGAGACCACTAGAGGGATACCTTCAACCACCAACTTACCATCCTGAGACGAGGCTGAGTAAAGCCCACAAAGATCTCCGCTACGCCGCCAACCCAGACAGGATGATCACAACAGTGACTGAACCCACTCAAGTGACTCACCCCTCCTAGGGACGGCATGAAAGAGCACCAGTAAACCAGTGACTCAGCCCCTGTAATAGGGTTAGATGCAGAGAATCCCAGTGGAAAGAGGGGAACCGTCCAGGCAGCGACAGCAAGGCGGTTCGTTGCTCCAGAGCCTTTCCGTTCACCTTCACACTCCTGGGCCAGTCTACATTCAATCATATATGACCCACTGAAGAGATGAGTCTTCAGTAAAGATTTAAAGGTTGAGACCGAGTTTGCGTCTCTCACATGGGTAGGCAGGCCATTCCATAAAAATTGAGCTCTATAGGAGAAAGCCCTGCCTCCATCTGTTTGATTAGAAATTCTAGGGACAATTAGGAGGCCTGCGTCTTGTGACCATAGCGTACGTGTAGGTATGTATGGCAGGACCAAATCAGAGAGATAGGAAGGAGCAAGCCCATGTAATGCTTTGTAGGTTAGCAGTAAAACCTTAAAATCAGCCCTTGGCTTGACAGGAAGCCAGTGTAGGGAGGCTAGCCTGGAGTAATATGATCACATGTTTTGGTTCTAGTCAGGATTCTAGCAGCCGTATTTAACACTAACTGAAGGTTATTTAGTGCTTTGTCCGGGTAGCCGGAAAGTAGAGCATTGCAGTAGTCTCTAACCTAGAAGTAACAAAATCATGGATACATTTTTCTGCATAATTTTTGGACAGAAGTTTCTGATTTTTGTAATGTTACGTAGATGGACAAAAGCTGTCCTTGAAACAGTCTTGATATTTTTGTCAAAAGAGAGCTCAGGGTCCAGAGTAACGCTGAGGTCCGTCACAGTTTTATTTGAGACGACTGTACAACCATCAAGATTAATTGTCAAATTCAACAGAAGATCTCTTTGTTTCTTGGTACCTAGAACAAGCATCTCTGTTTTGTCCGAGGTTAAAAGTAGAAAGTTTGCAGCGAACCACTTCCTTATGTCTGAAACACAGGCTTCTAGCGAGGGCAATTTTGGGGCTTCACCATGTTTCATTGAAATGTACAGCTGTGTGTCATCTACATAGCAGTGAAAGTTAACATTATGTTTTCGAATGACATCCCCAAGAGGTAAAATATATAGTGAAAACCATAGTGGTCCTAAAACGGAACCTTGAGGAACACTGAACACTTTACAGTTGATTTGTCAGAGGAAAAACTATTCCCAGAGACAAACTGATATCTTTCAGACAGATAAGATCAAAACCAGGCCAGAACATGTCCGTGTAGACCAATTTGGGTTTCCAATGCGGTGATCGATGGTATCAAAAGCAGCACTAAGGTCTAGGAGCTCGAGGACAGATGCAGAGCCTCGGTCTGATGCCATTAACCTCTTAGTCCTACCCACACCGTATTCGGTAGCGTAATCATAGCCTCAAGCTCATTACCATAACGCAACGTTAGCGATTTCTAAAAATCGCAAATGAAATGAAATAAATATGCCTATCCTCAAGCTTATCCTTTTCTTAACAATCCTGTCGTCTCAGATTTTCAAAATATGCTTTAGAACCAGAGAAAATCAATAATTTGTGTAAGAGTGGTGATAGCTAGCTTAGCATTTAGCGTTAGGGCACGCAACATATTCACAAAAACCAGCAAAGGGATCAAATAAAATAATTTACCTTTGAAGAACTTCAGATGTTTCAATGAGGAGACTCTCAGTTACATAGCAGATGTCCAGTTTTTCCTGAAAGATGCTTGTGTAGGACACAACGTTCCGTTTTGTTACTATGCATTTGTTACTATGTCAGAATTAACTCCTATCGACTGAAACATGGAAAACGTTGTTTGAATCCATCCTCAAGGTGTTTTGTCAAATCTCTTGTCCACACAGAACTGCGGGACCCCTTTTTCCGAATTAACAGATGCAGAGTTCACTGAAACATGGAAAACGTTGTTTGAATCCATCCTCAAGGTGTTTTGTCATATCCAAAACATAGTCGGCATGAAAAATATCTCTTCATTGAAATGCCATTCCTGGAAGCCTGCATTGTTCTCAGATTCGATGGAAAAATACTGGTACCTGACTTTTGGCACCATCTTCCACACAGACACCGTGCGGGACCCCTGGTCCAAAAATGTAGTCTCTTATGGTCAATCTTCCAATGATTTACCACCTTCACATTTGCAGTCTCAGTGTGCCATCAGAAATGATGGGCTCAAACATCTTGGTTTTGCCTAAAACCAGACTGAAAGCATTTCCAAAACTAAACATTGTTTGTCTTCAGGAAGGACAGTGAGTTACTGTGCATCACAGCTTTTTCTAAAATAAATTGAGAGGAATGGAAGATTCGATATAGGCCGATAGTTTTTTATATTTTCTGGGTCAAGGTTTGGCTTTATTACTGCCACTTTTAGTGAGTTTGGTACACATCCTGTGGATAGAGAGCCGTTTATTATGTTCAACATAGGAGGGCCAAGCATAGGAAGCAGCTCTTTCAGTAGTTTAGTTAGAATAGGGTCCAGTACGCAGCTTGAAGGTTTAGAGGCCATGATTGTGTCAAGAGATTTAGTACTAAAACACTTGAGTGTCTCTTGATCCTAGGTCCTGGCAGAGTTGTGCAGAGGACAACTGGACAACTGAGCTTTGAATGAATACGCAGATTTAAAGAGGAGTCCGTAATTTGCTTTCTAATAATTAATAATTCTAATCATAATATTATGCGCACGCACAAACACACACACACACACACACACACACACACACACACACACACACACACACACACACACACACACACACACACACACACACACACACACACACACACACACACACACACACACACACACACACACACACACATAAATAGTGTCAATGCATTTTAAGGTACCCACATATATGCTCATCCAGCCTCACCCACTGCAACAAGTCTGTACATAAACATATCCACAACTAGGATTATATCACACCAGCATGAGTGAATCCAGTGAAGTGAGATGTATAATGACTAGTTAACACCACTAACTGCAGTTTGGAAGACCACTAATTGATTAATACACAGAGTGATTCAGACAAGCATATCTCATAGTGCTTCGCAAAATCATATCACTGTGAAACATCAGCCATCCAAGAAAATGTCTTGGCTGTGACTTTATCAGGGAGGCCAAACAAACACAAGCAGTCATGCTGCTGAAAAATGTATTAAAGTGGTTTTGATCCGATGTTAGTCAGAAGTCTCTGGGCCCTGAGGGTTTCACTTCTCAGATAGATAATGATGCAGAAGCCAGTGTGTGTGTGTGTGTGGGGGGGGGTTACATGTGTGTTAAAATGTGTGTGTGCATTTTATGTGCAAGGTTTGTGTGTGCTCAATCGTGTGTGATCACAGCTCGGGCCCTCTGATCCCTCCTCCACTACCCAGGGAACAGCATGCTATCCAGGGATAGCTCTGATATAATGTGATATCAATCAAACAGCCTCTACTAATCCGTCCTCCACTACCCAGTGTTATCCACCAGAGTACTGGTCCTTCCCATGTCTCAGAATAACTGAAACCAATTTATGAAAGGAGAGCAAACACAATGACTGTGATTAGAGTCTGGTTGATGTGAGTAGTGTCTGAGTCTGGTTGATGTGAGTAGTGTCTGAGTCTGGTTGATGTGAGTAGTGTCTGAGTCTGGTTGATGTGAGTAGTGTCTGAGTCTGGTTGATGTGAGTAGTGTCTGAGTCTGGTTGATGTGAGTAGTGTCTGAGTCTGGTTGATGTGAGTAGTGTCTGAGTCTGGTTGATGTGAGTAGTGTCTGAGTCTGGTTGATGTGAGTAGTGTCTGAGTCTGGTTGATGTGAGTAGTGTCTGAGTCTGGTTGATGTGAGTAGTGTCTGAGTCTGGTTGATGTGAGTAGTGTCTGAGTCTGGTTGATGAGTAGTGTCTGAGTCTGGTTGATGTGAGTAGTGTCTGAGTCTGGTTGATGTGAGTAGTGTCTGAGTCTGGACGATGTAATTGGTGTCTGATTCAGTGACGTGATTCTCTGTCGTCACATAAGGTGTATTGTGATTTGGGAGAGATGGATGGAGTGTGAAGTGTGTTTGCTAGTGAGCTAACACAATAAGGGTTCTGACATTGTAACCGACGGTAACGGCAAGGACCGTGGATCTCTCACAATTAGAGAAATGAGGATGTCCCCTGGGACGGGCCCTACACACAGTCCCACATGTAGAGAAACAGACACACGCAGGAACAGACTCACGCACACAGGAACAGACTCACACAGACAGGAACATACACACACAGACAGGAAGACACACACATTTTCCCATTAAAAACCCTACAGACAGTCCCACACAGAGAGAAACACACACAAACAGACACACACACACACACACACACACACGAACACAAACAAAACACACAAATTGTGAAGGCGTCTACTAAAACAACGCCAGCAAAATTGGTTTCTAGTGCCTGGGAGTTGACAGAGGAGAAATGAGAGGAGTTAGATCTCAGCAGTAAACAACCTTTTACTCAGAGGTTCTGAAGCTAAGAGTTATTCTCGGCTTGTGTGTGGTGTGCGTGGTCTGTGTGAAAGAGTACAGTACTTGTTTGCGTGTTTGTGAACCAAGCTGACAAAGTTTTTTTCATTTTCAAGTTTATGAAATGCCTGTGGAATGTGACAATGCAGACCGCTGGCCCTTTCAGTGTGACTGTCTATTTTCCAGACTGTAAAGACATCCGTCTACTAGGGCATGGGATATTCCAATCCTCAAATGAGCTTTGTTACCCACAATGTAGTGGGCTTTCCCTCTTTGTGAATCGTGTACGTTCACTTAGACACAGCACATCCCATTTCTTATGGGATATTACATTTATTCCAGATCATCTTTATTTTAATGTTTTTCAAATCAAATTATTGAAGTATAGAAATGCTTCTCTCACAAATATTGTTGACAGCTATAAGCATTTCACGAATAGCAGAGTGAACAGTATTCTATTTCATTCTAGACTCGTAATTAACAATATATAAAATGCTGGTTACTTATTTGTCTGTATTGTTCATGTGTGCAGTTCATATAACCAATGACCATCAATATAACTGCTGTGTACTTATGTATCTAACAATGTACATTATTCACAGCTTGACTCCTTATGGACCCTGGGTGCCTCTAATAGTCTCCTGAGTGGCGCAGTGGTCTAAGGCACTGCATCTTAGTGCAAGAGGTGTCATATTAGTCCCTGGTTCAAATGCAGGCTGTATCACATCTGGCTGTGATTGGGAGTCCCATAAGGCAATGCACAATTGGCCCAGAGTCATCCGGCGTAGGCCGTCATTGTAAATAAGAATTTGCTCTTAACTGACTTGAAAGTTAAATAAATGTTAAATAAATTTTAAAAATAGTCATGTGAGCCCACCACATAGATCACATCACAATCCATAGTAGCCAAGGCACTTTGACTTCTCATCATGAACAATAAGATTGGATTCATTTTCATATTTTAAGCATAAAAATACCTTTGCCTCCTTGCACACAAAACCCCTATGGCTTCAACTTTACATTAAAAAGCCAAAATAAAAAACTCTCCCTCGCTGTCTTCAAGATATTCAATCACACAGATACGAGAGTCCACACATGCATGCCCACGTGTGACCGCAGATACAGTACTTCTCTAGCATCAACTCTGTGGATGAGAGAAACTTTTTTTCAGTTTTTCTTTGTCTTTAGGGAAAAACAGTGGTGCTTTGTTGAACTTCTTGTCTATTATTGCTGCTTGCGGTGCCAATAGGACAATCGAAACCACGACAAAGCCTTTACTTAAAACAGAATGAACGTTCAATCACTGGATGTATCTGTGTATAACACTTCATCGGTGGATCTGAGAGGCAATGCTTTTGCTGGAAGTGTCTCTCAGAGAGAGAACTGAGGGAGACCAGAGAGCAGTTTCTCAATCTCCAGAGGGATCCCCTCTCTCTGTCGCTTAAATTGTAGGATCTGTCCTTTAGAAACTGAACTGGTTGGTGGTTGATGATGATCATGTTACCCATTTATCCATTCTTTAGCCATGGGTTGGTCTCAATAGTTGGTCTCAACACTCATCTCAAAAGTAATTTCCTTTTCTCTCCTTCATTTTATACTGATACTGGAATGAAAGGATAAGGAAAGCAATATCCTGATCCTACCAAGCATTCATTTTCAACGTATTGTTCCATGTAGATATAGGGGAAAGGAATCACTTGATAATTGAGATGCAACCCTTGACTGACTGTATAAAAATGGACAGTTAGACATGTGGTAAAAAATATATTATCTCTTCAGACTAGGGGTGTTAATGGGTAACTGTTAGTTGGTTAGCCACCGAAAAAAATGGGACCGTCGTGCTTATCGGTCTATAGGTTAACTTGCATAATTGTGTGGAATTAAATTGGTGTCAGAATTTAACATATCTCATCAGTCATAAAACCAGAACAGTGTCGGAGTCGACCTGAATTATTACTTTGCCAAAAATAGTAATGTACAGTGAGTTTATAGAGTTGGAAAGTAGCTTAGCGTCAGCTAATGTCTCTGTCTCCTGTCAGAGTGAGCCGCGAGCAAGCCAGAGAGGAGACTCGTTGCCAGGCAACGCACAGACGCAGGCTGCTGCAGCAGGTAACAACAACAGCTAAGCGAGGAACCAAACTCATTTCTCAACATTTCTCTCCTTTTCTACTGTTTTTAGATCAACTTTATTTTGTTGCCCAGAAGCCCAGTGTATTATCCTAGACCAGTGGTGTAAAGTACTTTAGTAAAAATACTTTAAAATACTACTGAAGTATTTTTGGGGGATATCTGTACATTGCTTTACAATTTATATTTTTGGCTACTTTTACTTCACTACATACCTAAATAAAATAATGTAATTTTTACTCCATACATATATACATATCCTGACACCCAAAAGTACTCATTAGATTTGAACAGAAACATTGTCCAATTCACACACTTATCAAGAGAACATCCCTGCTCATCTCTACTGAGTCTGATGCGGCGGACTCACTAAACACAAATGCTTTGTTTGTGAATGATGTCTGACATCAATAAAAACAAAGATTTTCAAAAAGTGTGCCATCTAGTTTGCTTAATATAAGGAATTTGAAATAAGGTAAACTTTTAGTTAAATTCTTATTGGAAAATGTCAGTTCCTTGTACCCATGCCATGCATAGTATTTAGGTCACCTCATTTTACTTTTTGGAATGAATTCAACCGTTTGTTAACTGGTTAATGAAGTGTGGTTAGTCAGCAGAATTGACAAAAATCTCTACTTTAGACCATAGGACGCACAGGCCTTCCAGGTACAGTAACGTCATACTTGAGGTATATATGTTATTATGACAGTAAAAATGTGTTATTTTACAGGACCCAGACACTTTGTGACAAGGAGAAATGACCTTATAACATTATGACACATGTATCAGAACTATCTGTAACTCATCGGCATGCCATTACTCTTACCTATGTAGATACAAAAATGTTATACATGTACTCCGTGCATTGTATCTATTTTCTTTTTAAAGATATTTGTCATATTCATTCATTCAAATATGTCATTTCCTGAAATGTAGTTCTCTCTCTCTGTCTCGCTCTCTCTGTCTCGCTCTCTCTGTCTCGCTCTCTCTGTCTCTCTCTCTCTGTCTCGCTCTCTCTGTCTCGCTCTCTCTGTCTCTCTCTCTCTGTCTCTGTCTCGCTCTCTCTGTCTCTGTCTCTCTCTGTCTCGCTCTCTGTCTCACTCTCTCTGTCTCTCCACCCTCTCCGAGTTGGGCATCTCCGGCGCGGCCCACGCTTGGATTGCGTCCTACCTGACAGGTCGCTCCTACCAGGTGGCGTGGCGAGAATTTGTCTCCTCACCACGCGCTCTCACCACTGGTGTCCCCCAGGGCTCTGTTCTAGGCCCTCTCCTATTCTCGCTATACACCAAGTCACTTGGCTCTGTCATAACCTCACATGGTCTCTCCTATCATTGCTATGCAGACGACACACAATTAATCTTCTCCTTTCCCCCTTCTGATGACCAGGTGGCAATTTTTAAATCGCATCTCTGCATGTCTGGCAGACATATCAGTGTGGATGACGGATCACCACCTCAAGCTGAACTCGGCAAGACGGAGCTGCTCTTCCTCCCGGGGAAGGACTGCCCGTTCCATGATCTCGCCATCACGGTTGACAACTCCATTGTGTCCTCCTCCCAGAGCGCTAAGAACCTTGGCGTGATCCTGGACAACACCCTGTCGTTCTCAACTAACATCAAGGCGGTGGCCCGTTCCTGTAGGTTCATGCTCTACAACATCCGCAGAGTACGACCCTGCCTCACACAGGAAGCTGCGCAGGTCCTAATCCAGGCACTTGTCATCTCCCGTCTGGATTACTGCAACTCGCTGTTGGCTGGGCTCCCTGCCTGTGCCATTAAACCCCTACAACTCATCCAGAACGCCGCAGCCCGTCTAGTGTTCAACCTTCCCAAGTTCTCTCACGTCACCCCGCTCCTCCGCTCTCTCCACTGGCTTCCAGTTGAAGCTCGCATCCGCTACAAGACCATGGTGCTTGCCTACGGAGCTGTGAGGGGAACGGCACCTCAGTACCTTCAGGCTCTGATCAGGCCCTACACCCAAATAAGGGCACTGCGTTCATCCACCTCTGGCCTGCTCGCTTCCCTACCACTGAGGAAGTACAGTTCCCGCTCAGCCCAGTCAAAACTGTTCGCTGCTCTGGCTCCCCAATGGTGGAACAAACTCCTCACGACGCCAGGACAGCGGAGTCAATCACCACCTTCCGGAGACACCTGAAACCCCACCTCTTTAAGGAATACCTAGGATAGGATAAAGTAATCCTTCTCACCCCCCTTAAAATATTTAGATGCACTATTGTAAAGTGGCTGTTCCACTGGATGTCATAAGGTGAATGCACCAATTTGTAAGTCGCTCTGGATAAGAGCGTCTGCTAAATGACTTAAATGTAAATGTAAATGTAATGTCTCTCTCTCTCTGTCTCGCTCTCTGTCTCTCTCTGTCTCTCTCTCTCTCTCTGTCTCTCTCTCTCTGTCTCGCTCTCTCTGTCTCTCTCTCTCTGTCTCTCTCTCTCTCTCTGTCTCTCTGTCTCTCTCTCTCTGTCTCTCTCTCTGTCTCTCTCTCTCTCTCTCTCTCTCTCTGTCTCTCTCTCTCTCTCTCTCTGTCCTCTCTCTGTCTCTCTCTCTCTGTCTCTCTCTCTGTCTCTCTCTCTGTCTCGCTCTCTCTGTCTCTGTGTATTAGGATCTCCATGAGCTGACGCCACGACGGATGGATGGAAAAGAAGTCAACAGTGTTTTTTGTTCATATCACAACTGTATTAATGCACACAATAAGAATGCTAATTCTTTAGCAATATGCTAATTTCATATGTCTTGATTAGATATCACTCATACACAGAATAGTCAATGTTGAAGTTGTGTGAATATGTTATCTCCAGGGTCAACAGACAATTGTTGATGAAATATTCTGTATTTTTTTATTTTAAGAAAAGGATTTAGTATTCTTGATGAGAAAAAAAGTAGTCCTTGTTGATGTGTAATGTTGAAGTCTTTGATTTGAGCTCAATACAGAATTCCATGGGGTAGGTCCCGGTCTCGAAAGCAGTTGGTTTTGGATTAATCAGACTTGGAGATTCATGAAGATATGGAGCAATATCCGATGAGTGAAAACTGAGGGTTTTTCAACAACAAAAACGTACACTTTTTTAGAATTGCTGAACAGAGTGTGTGTGTGTGTGTGTGTGGGTGTGTGAGTGTGTTTCCTTGTATCAGTCTAGTCTGACTATACACACATGTCCTTAGCGAAGACATGTCAAATTTGAAAGTTAAAATATAAATGTTAAACTTGAACTTATTCCTGGGAGACTACAGTCAAGAACAAGGAACGCCACGGACCTTGAAAAACAATAACAACATACTTACTTATTCACGACAGCTCTCTCAATAAGTCGCTGAACTAGTTTTGGGAAAGAGAATGTTATATTGGTCAGGGGATTCTGTAACTGCCACTGCATATGGAGAGTATTCAGAACCCTCTACTTTCACATTTTGTTACGTTACAGCATTATTTTAAAATTGTTTAAATTGTTTTCCCACTCATACGTCTACACACAATACCCCATAATGACAAAGCAAAAATAGGTTTTTAGCATTTTTTATCAACTGAAATATCACATTTACTTAAGTATTCAGACCATTTACTCAGTATTTTGTTAAAGCACCTTTGGCAGCGATTTCAGCCTCGATTCCTCTTGGGATTGACACAACAAGCTTGGCACACCTGCATTTGGGGAGTTTCTCCCATTCTTCTCTGCAGATCCTCTCAAGCTCTGTCAGGTTGGATGGGGAGTGTTGCTGCACAGTTGTTTCCAGGTCTCTCCAGAGATGTCCGGGCTCTGGCTGAGCCATTCAGAGACGTGACCCAAAGCCACTCCTGTGTTGTTGTCTTGGCTGTGTGCTTAGATTTGTTGTCTTGTTGGAAGGTGAACCTTTACCCCAGTCTCTGAGCTTTATTCCTTCAACTGCATGGCATGGTTTTTGCTATGACATGCATTGTCAACTGTGGAACCTTATATAGATAAGTGTGTGCCTTTACAAATCATGTCCAATCAATTGGATTTACTACATGTGGACTCCAATCAAGGTGTAGAAACATCTCAAGGATGATCAATTGAAACAGGCTGCACCTGAGCTTAATTTCGAGTCTCAAAGCAAATGGTCTGAATACTTATGTAAATAAGGTATTTCTGTTTTTATTTGTTAGAAACATTTTGTTTTGTCATTGTGTCGATTGATGAAAATCATTTTTTAAATACATGTTACAACAAGGCTGTAACGTAACAAAATGTGGAAAAAGTCAAGTGGTCTGAACTTTCCAAATGCTCTATACAGTGGGGCAAAAAAGTATTTAGTCAGCCACCAATTGTGCAAGTTCTCCCACTTAAAAAGATGAGAGGCCTGTCATTTTCATCATAGGTACACTTCAACTATGACAGAAAAGATGAGAAAAACAAATCCAGAAAATCACATTGTAGGATTTTTAATGAATTTATTTGCAAATGATGAAGTGTACCTCTGATGACAATTACAGGCGCCTCATCTTTTTAAGTGGGAGAACTTGCACAATTGGTGGCTGACTAAATACTTTTTTGCCCCACTGTACAGTGACTTCAGAAAATATGCACACCCTTTGACTTTTTTCAAAATGTTGTTGTGTTACAGCCTGACTATAAATTGAGATGTTTGATCACTGGCCTACCACGATTCCCCTTAATGTCAAAGTGGGTTTATGTTCGACATTTTTACAAATTAATTAGAAATAAAAGCTGAAATATTTTGAGTCAAGAAGTTTTCAACACCTTTGTTTTGGCAAACCTAAATTTGCTTAAAAAGTCACGTACGCTTCATGGACAGAAAATGAGACAGAGGGAGGAAATGGAGTGACAGTGAGTGAGGTGGGAGAGATTCATAAACATCACAGCTGACACAAAAGACTATTCATTAAAACCCTTCATAATTGGGTTATGTATTCCACTGCATAATTTATTTATGCACAAAATGCTTTAACCTTAGCCGAGCATGCCTACCATACATACATGGTCATACCACTGGGTTTCTTTTCTTCAAGTGAGGGAGATGGAGAAGAGATGGAGAGAGGGAGAGGGAGACAGGGAGAGAGAATGTGAATTGTCTGACTTTTATTTTCTTCTAAATATGACAAATGTATATATTTTCTTCAAACTTTAACTTCAAAATATCAAATGTCAATGACCACCACTAAAAGCCAGATTTCCAGTCACAAGCAGGTCGGTCCTGCTACTAATTACTGTAGCACAGCTCCAAAACATGGCTTGTTTGATTACAGTGGCTAAAGCAGTGGAGATGAAGATATGAGTAGGATATGGATGAGTGCCATCCTCATAAACTACTACCATAAAACCCAACATGTTCTACTCTTATCCCTAGATATACTGTAGGCATACACATCATATGTGGATTAAAAAACATTTTTTTAGGCTCATTATTAGATGGGATTAGAGGGGATGGATATTGTTGGGTCAAAAGTGTGCAGGGGGATTTCTAATGAATACTGTGTGTTTAGTGACAGCGGGACTTGATTCCATGCTCTGACAGAAACAGTACGTACAGTCACAGTCAATACTACTGATTCATGAAAGCCTTTATTTGTTGTGGGTGACTGTGTTCAGGTCTCAGGAAGTCAACGTCTCTATGCAATGCTAAAGCTAACAACAACTAGCGGTGATCGGCTACTAAAGGATAGGTACTTTTCAATAGGTAGTGCTAACGCAATGTTGAAACGACGAGTCACAGCTCTCTAAGCACACTGTGTGTGTCCACCTATAGAATTTGCATAACTTTAAAAAAAAAATTAAGAACAGCGAGGACATGCATGTTGACCAAATTCATTTCTCAGAACTTTTCACCATTCTCAGAGTGTTGTTAGCACCTCAACTTTGCTGGGTGGGTAGCACTCGTGGAGGTTTATATTAATGTCTCAATGTAATAATGACGAGCTATGAATTCTGTTTCCTTTACTCTCAGAACAGATAACTGAGACAACACCTCTTTAAGTTGTATGTCTAACAAAATAGGAAGTTATCCATTGGCACCCATTCGGGTGCTGAACGGCCACTGTTTGCAAATTATATTGCAACTGACGCAATCCATGGGGTGATCGTGGTTGTTTTTGACTCCCACAATTGGACAATTGGGGATTCATATTTATTTAGAAAACATTTCCCATTCTTCTACCCCACACTGAGTGACTGTAGTCCCTCATTAATTAAGCTAAATCTTTCGTCCTCTCTCCCAGTCTGTATTCTGTCCATTCGCCTGCTCTTCTGTTTTGTTTGGCCATCTGTACATAATTGGAATTCAACGTCTCTAATTTCTCCCTCCATCCCTCTCTGTCCCCATACAGTAAATCGTTGGAAAAAATAGTCTGGTCTATGGAAAATAGAGTGGAAAAGAAATCAAATCAGTCTACACAGCACCCCTGTGTGTGTGTGTGTGTGTGTGTGTGTGTGTGTGTGTGTGTGTGTGTGTGTGTGTGTGTGTGTGTGTGTGTGTGTGTGTGTGTGTGTGTGTGTGTGTGTGTGTGTGTGTGTGTGTGTGTGTGTGTGTGTGTGTGTGTGTGTGTGTGTGTGTGTGTGTGTGTGTGTGTGTGTGTGTTGGTGTGTGTGCCTCTCAACAAGGTGTGCTTCTAACAGAGTCACACCAGACACAGATATACAAAGGTTGGCAAACTACACAGCAGTGTTGCACATCATTCCCTTCAGGCCGCAGGGGTAATGCTTTCATTACATAGACTACACTACCAGGGGTAATGCTTTCATTGCATAGACTACACTACCAGGGGTGATGCTTTCATTACATAGACTACACTACCAGGGGTAATGCTTTCATTGCATAGACTACACTACCATGGGTAATGCTTTCATTACATAGACTACACTACCATGGGTAATGCTTTCATTACGTAGTTACACTACCAGGGGTAATGCTTTCATTACATAGACTACACTACCATGGGTAATGCTTTCATTACATAGTTGTACTACCAGGGGTGATGCTTTCATTACGTAGTTACACTACCAGGGGTAATGCTTTCATTACGTAGTTGTACTACCAGGGGTGATGCTTTCATTACGTAGTTGTACTACCAGGGGTGATGCTTTCATTACGTAGTTACACTACCAGGGGTAATGCTTTCATTACATAGACTACACTACCAGGGGTAATGCTTTCATTACGTAGTTGTACTACCAGGGGTGATGCTTTCATTACGTAGTTGTACTACCAGGGGTAATGCTTTCATTACATAGACTACACTACCAGGGGTAATGCTTTCATTACGTAGTTGTACTACCAGGGGTGATGCTTTCATTACGTAGTTACACTACCAGGGGTAATGCTTTCATTACATAGACTACACTACCAGGGGTGACGCTGTCATTACATAGACTACACTACCAGGGGTAATGCTTTCATTACGTAGTTACACTACCAGGGGTAATGCTTTTTCATTACGTAGTTACACTACCATGGGGTGATGCTTTCATTACGTAGACTACACTACC